>NW_027141247.1:600000-763846 GCF_036365525.1 Heterodontus francisci
AGTGAGTGTGTTAATATTAATCTGTGTTCTCTGTCAGTGTGTTTATATTGCTAAGGACAGTGGGGGTGTTTTACACTTCACAGGGTGTATCTGACTGTGAGTCATGATATGCACAGTGTGTCAGTGAGTGTGTTAATATTAATTTGTGTTCTCTGTCAGTGTGTTAATATTACTGAGGACAGTGGGGGTGTTTTACACTTTCACAGGGTGTATCTGACTGTGGGTCATGATGTACACAGTGTGTCAGTGAGTGTGTTAATATTAATCTGTGTTCTCTGTCAGTGTGTTAATATTACTGAGGACAGTGGGGGTGTTTTACACTTCACCGGGTGTATCTGACTGTGGGTCATGATATACACAGTGTGTCAGTGAGTGTGTTAATATTAATCTGTGTTCTCTGTCAGTGTGTTAATATTACTGAGGACAGTGGGGTGTTTTACACTTCACCGGGTGTATCTGACTGTGGGTCATGATATACACAGTGTGTCAGTGAGTGTGTTAATATTAATCTGTGTTCTCTGTCAGTGTGTTAATATTCCTGAGGACAGTGGGGGTGTTTTACACTTCACAGGGTGTATCTGACTGTGGGTCATGATATATACAGTGTGTCAGTGAGTGTGTTAATATTAATCTGTGTTCTCTGTCAGTGTGTTAATATTCCTGAGGACAGTGGGGGTGTTTTACACTTCACAGGGTGTATCTGACTGTGGGTCATGATATACACAGTGTGTCAGTGAGTGTGTTAATATTAATCTGTGTTCTCTGTCAGTGTGTTAATATTCCTGAGGACAGTGGGGGTGTTTTACACTTCACAGGGTGTATCTGACTGTGGGTCATGATGTACACAGTGTGTCAGTGAGTGTGTTAATATTGATCTGTGTTCTCTGTCAGTGTGTTAATATTACTGAGGACAGTGGGGGTGTTTTAAACTTCACAGGGTGTATCTGACTGTGGGTCATGATGTACACAGTGTGTCAGTGAGTCTGTTAATATTAATCTGTGTTCTCTGTCAGTGTGTTAATATTCCTGAGGACAGTGGGGGTGTTTTAAAATTCACAGGGTGTATCTGACTGTGGGTCATGATATACACAGTGTGTCAGTGAGTGTGTTAATATTAATCTGTGTTCTCTGTCAGTGTGTTAATATTCCTGAGGACAGTGGGGGTGTTTTACACTTCACAGGGTGTATCTGACTGTGGGTCATGATATACACAGTGTGTCAGTGAGTGTGTTAATATTAATCTGTGTTCTCTGTCAGTGTGTTAATATTACTGAGGACAGTGGGGGTGTTTTACACTTCACAGGGTTTATCTGACTGTGGGTCATGATATACACAGTGTGTCAGTGAGTGTGTTAATATTAATCTGTGTTCTCTGTCAGTGTGTTAATATTCCTGAGGACAGTGGGGGTGTTTTACACTTCACAGGGTGTATCTGACTGTGGGTCATGACATACACAGTGTGTCAGTGAGTGTGTTAATATTAATCTGTGTTCTCTGTCAGTGTGTTAATATTACTGAGGACAGTGGGGGTGTTTTACACTTCACGGGGTGTATCTGACTGTGGGTCATGATGTACACAGTGTGTCAGTGAGTGTGTTAATATTAATCTGTGTTCTCTGTCAGTGTGTTAATATTACTGAGGACAGTGGGGGTGTTTTACACTTCACCGGGTGTATCTGACTGTGGGTCATGATATACACAGTGTGTCAGTGAGTGTGTTAATATTAATCTGTGTTCTCTGTCAGTGTGTTAATATTACTGAGGACAGTGGGGGTGTTTTACACTTCACAGGGTGTATCTGACTGTGGGTCATGATATACACAGTGTGTCAGTGAGTGTGTTAATATTAATCTGTGTTCTCTGTCAGTGTGTTAATATTACTGAGGACAGTGGGGGTGTTTTACACTTCACAGGGTTTATCTGACTGTGGGTCATGATGTACACAGTGTGTCAGTGAGTGTGTTAATATTAATCTGTGTTCTCTGTCAGTGTGTTAATATTACTGAGGACAGTGGGGGTGTTTTACACTTCACCGGGTGTATCTGACTGTGGGTCATGATATACACAGTGTGTCAGTGAGTGTGTTAATATTAATCTGTGTTCTCTGTCAGTGTGTTAATATTCCTGAGGACAGTGGGGGTGTTTTACACTTCACAGGGTGTATCTGACTGTGGGTCATGATATACACAGTGTGTCAGTGAGTGTGTTAATATTAATCTGTGTTCTCTGTCAGTGTGTTAATATTCCTGAGGACAGTGGGGGTGTTTTACACTTCACAGGGTGTATCTGACTGTGGGTCATGATATACACAGTGTGTCAGTGAGTGTGTTAATATTAATCTGTGTTCTCTGTCAGTGTGTTAATATTCCTGAGGACAGTGGGGGTGTTTTACACTTCACAGGGTGTATCTGACTGTGGGTCATGATGTACACAGTGTGTCAGTGAGTGTGTTAATATTAATCTGTGTTCTCTGTCAGTGTGTTAATATTACTGAGGACAGTGGGGGTGTTTTACACTTCACAGGGTGTATCTGACTGTGGGTCATGATGTACACAGTGTGTCAGTGAGTCTGTTAATATTAATCTGTGTTCTCTGTCAGTGTGTTAATATTCCTGAGGACAGTGGGGGTGTTTTACACTTCACTGTGTGTATCTGACTGTGGGTCATGATATACACAGTGTGTCAGTGAGTGTGTTAATATTAATCTGTGTTCTCTGTCAGTGTGTTAATATTCCTGAGGACAGTGGGGGTGTTTTACACTTCACAGGGTGTATCTGACTGTGGGTCATGATATACACAGTGTGTCAGTGAGTGTGTTAATATTAATCTGTGTTCTCTGTCAGTGTGTTAATATTACTGAGGACAGTGGGGGTGTTTTACACTTCACAGGGTTTATCTGACTGTGGGTCATGATATACACAGTGTGTCAGTGAGTGTGTTAATATTAGTCTGTGTTCTCTGTCAGTCTGTTAATATTCCTGAGGACAGTGGGGGTGTTTTACACTTCACAGGGTGTATCTGACTGTGGGTCATGACACACACAGTGTGTCAGTGAGTGTGTTAATATTAATCTGTGTTCTCTGTCAGTGTGTTAATATTACTGAGGACAGTGGGGGTGTTTTACACTTCACGGGGTGTATCTGACTGTGGGTCATGATGTACACAGTGTGTCAGTGAGTGTGTTAATATTAATCTGTGTTCTCTGTCAGTGTGTTAATATTACTGAGGACAGTGGGGGTGTTTTACACTTCACAGAGTGTATCTGACTGTGGTCATGATGTACACAGTGTGTCAGTGAGTGTGTTAATATTAATCTGTGTTCTCTGTCAGTGTGTTAATATTACTGAGGACAGTGGGGGTGTTTTACACTTCACCGGGTGTATCTGACTGTGAGTCATGATATACACAGTGTGTCAGTGAGTGTGTTAATATTAATCTGTGTTCTCTGTCAGTGTGTTAATATTGCTAAGGACAGTGGGGGTGTTTTACACTTCACAGGGTGTATCTGGCTGTGGGTTATGATGTACACAGTGTGTCAGTGAGTGTGTTAGTATTAATCTGTGTTCTCTGTCAGTGTGTTAATATTACTGAGGACAGTGGGGGTGTTTTACACTTCACAGGGTGTATCTGACTGTGGGTCATGATATACACAGTGTGTCAGTGAGTGTGTTAATATTAATCTGTGTTCTCTGTCAGTGTGTTAATATTCCTGAGGACAGTGGGGGTGTTTTACACTTCACAGGGTGTATCTGACTGTGGGTCATGATATACACAGTGTGTCAGTGAGTGTGTTAATATTAATCTGTGTTCTCTGTCAGTGTGTTAATATTCCTGAGGACAGTGGGGGTGTTTTACACTTCACAGGGTTTATCTGACTGTGGGTCATGATATACACAGTGTGTCAGTGAGTGTGTTAATATTAATCTGTGTTCTCTGTCAGTGTGTTAATATTACTGAGGGCAGTGGGGGTGTTTTCCACTTCACAGGGTGTATCTGACTGTGGGTCATGATATACACAGTGTGTCAGTGAGTGTGTTAATATTAATCTGTGTTCTCTGTCAGTGTGTTAATATTACTGAGGACAGTGGGGGTGTTTTACACTTCACAGGGTGTATCTGACTGTGGGTCATGATATACACAGTGTGTCAGTGAGTGTGTTAATATTAATCTGTGTTCTCTGTCAGTGTGTTAATATTACTGTGGACAGTGGGGGTGTTTTACACTTCACAGGTTTTATCTGACTGTGGGTCATGATATACACAGTGTGTCAGTGAGTCTGTTAATATTAATCTGTGTTCTCTGTCAGTGTGTTAATATTCCTGAGGACAGTGGGGGTGTTTTACACTTCACAAGGTGTATCTGACTGTGGGTCATGATATACACAGTGTGTCAGTGAGTGTGTTAATATTAATCTTTGTTCTCTGTCAGTGTGTTAATATTCCTGAGGACAGTGGGGGTGTTTTACACTTCACAGGGTGTATCTGACTGTGGGTCATGATATACACAGTGTGTCAGTGAGTGTGTTAATATTAATCTGTGTTCTCTGTCAGTGTGATAATATTACTGACGACAGTGGGGGTGTTTTACACTTCACAAGGTGTATCTGACTGTGGGTCATGATATACACAGTGTGTCAGTGAGTGTGTTAATATTAATCTGTGTTCTCTGTCAGTGTGTTAATATTACTGAGGACAGTGGGGGTGTTTTACACTTCACAGGGTGTATCTGACTCTGGGTCATGATGTACACAGTGTGTCAGTGAGTGTGTTAATATTAATCTGTGTTCTCTGTCAGTGTGTTAATATTACTGAGGACAGTGGGGGATGTTTTACACTTCACAGGGTGTATCTGACTGTGGGTCATGATGTACACAGTGTGTCAGTGAGTTTGTTAATATTAATCTGTGTTCTCTGTCAGTGTGTTAATATTCCTGAGGACAGTGGGGGTGTTTTACACTTCACAGGGTATATCTGACTGTGGGTCATGATATACACAGTCTGTCAGTGAGTGTGTTAATATTAATCTGTGTTCTCTGTCAGTGTGTTAATATTACTGAGGACAGTGGGAATGTTTTACACTTCACAGGGTGTATCTGACTGTGGGTCATGATATACACAGTGTGTCAGTGAGTGTGTTAATAGTAATCTGTGTTCTCTGTCAGTGTGTTAATATTCCTGAGGACAGTGGGGGTGTTTTACACTTCACAGGGTGTATCTGACTGTGGGTCATGATGTACACAGTGTGTCAGTGAGTGTGTTAATATTAATCTGTGTTCTCTGTCAGTGTGTTAATATTCCTGAGGACAGTGGGGGTGTTTTACACTTCACAGGGTGTATCTGACTGTGGGTCATGATATACACAGTGTGTCAGTGAGTGTGTTAATATTAATCTGTGTTCTCTGTCAGTGTGTTAATATTACTGAGGACAGTGGGGGTGTTTTACACTTCACAGGGTGTATCTGACTGTGGGTCATGATATACACAGTGTGTCAGTGAGTGTGTTAATATTAATCTGTGTTCTCTTTCAGTGTGTTAATATTCCTGAGGACAGTGGGGGTGTTTTACACTTCACAGGGTGTATCTGACTGTGGGTCATGATATACACAGTGTGTCAGTGAGTGTGTTAATATTAATCTGTGTTCTCTGTCAGTGTGTTAATATTCCTGAGGACAGTGGGGGTGTTTTACACTTCACAGGGTGTATCTGACTTTGGGTCATGATATACACAGTGTGTCAGTGAGTGTGTTAATATTAATCTGTGTTCTCTGTCAGTGTGTTAATATTCCTGAGGACAGTGGGGGTGTTTTACACTTCACAGGGTGTATCTGACTCTGGGTCATGACTAACACAGTGTGTCAGTGAGTGTGTTAATATTAATCTGTTTTCTCTGTCGGTGTGTTAATATTACTGAGGACAGTGGGGGTGTTTTACACTTCACAGGGTGTATCTGACTGTGGATCATGATGTACACAGTGTGTCAGTGAGTGTGTTAATATTAATCTGTGTTCTCTGTCAGTGTGTTAATATTGCTAAGGACAGTGGGGGTGTTTTACACTTCACAGGGTGTATCTGACTGTGAGTCATGATATACACAGTGTGTCAGTGAGTGTGTTAATATTAATCTGTGTTCTCTGTCAGTGTGTTAATATTCCTGAGGACAGTGGGGGTGTTTTACACTTCACAGGGTTTATCTGACTGTGGGTGATGATATACACAGTGTGTCAGTGAGTGTGTTAATATTAATCTGTGTTCTCTGTCAGTGTGTTAATATTCCTGAGGACAGTGGGGGTGTTTTACACTTCACAGGGTTTATCTGACTGTGGGTGATGATGTACACAGTGTGTCAGTGAGTGTGTTAATATTAATCTGTGTTCTCTGTCAGTGTGTTAATATTACTGAGGACAGTGGGGGTGTTTTACACTTCACAGGGTGTATCTGACTCTGGGTCATGATATACACAGTGTGTCAGTGAGTGTGTTAATATTAATCTGTATTCTCTGTCAGTGTGTTAATATTACTGAGGGCATTGGAGGTGTTTTACACTTCACAGGGTGTATCTGACTCTGGGTCATGATATACACAGTGTGTCAGTGAGTGTGTTAATATTAATCTGTGTTCTCTGTCAGTGTGTTAATATTCCTGAGGACAGTGGGGGTGTTTTACACTTCACAGGGTGTATCTGACTCTGGGTCATGATATACACAGTGTGTCAGTGAGTGTGTTAATATTAATCTGTGTTCTCTGTCAGTGTGTTAATATTCCTGAGGACAGTGGGGGTGTTTTACACTTCACAGGGTGTATCTGACTGTGGGTCATGATATACACAGTGTGTCAGTGAGTGTGTTAATATTAATCTGTGTTCTCTGTCAGTGTGTTAATATTACTGAGGACAGTGGGGATGTTTTACACTTCACAGGGTGCATCTGACTGTGGGTCATGATGTACACAGTGTGTCAGTGAGTGTGTTAATATTAATCTGTGTTCTCTGTCAGTGTGTTAATATTCCTGAGGACAGTGGGGGTGTTTTACACTTCACAGGGTGTATCTGACTGTGGGTCATGATGTATACAGTGTGTCAGTGAGTGTGTTAATATTAATCTGTGTTCTCTGTCAGTGTGTTAATATTCCTGAGGGCAGTGGGGGTGTTTTACACTTCACAGGAGGTATCTGACTGTAGGTCATGATATACACAGTGTGTCAGTGAGTGAGTTAATATTAATCTGTGTTCTCTGTCAGTGTGTTAATATTCCTGAGGACAGTGGGGGTGTTTTACACTTCACAGGGTGTATCTAACTGTGGGTCATGATATACACAGTGTGTCAGTGAGTGTGTTAATATTTATCTGTGTTCTCTGTCAGTGTGTTAATATTGCTGAGGACAGTGGGGGTGTTTTACACTTCACAGGGTGTATCTGACTGTGAGTCATGATATACACAGTGTGTCAGTGAGTGTGTTAATATTAATCTGTGTTCTCTGTCAGTGTGTTAATATTCCTGAGGACAGTGGGGGTGTTTTACACTTCACAGGGTGTATCTGACTGTGAGTCATGATATACACAGTGTGTCAGTGAGTGTGTTAATATTAATCTGTGTTCTCTGTCAGTGTGTTAATATTCCTGAGGACAGTGGGGGTGTTTTACACTTCACAGGGTTTATCTGACTGTGGGTGATGATATACACAGTGTGTCAGTGAGTGTGTTAATATTAATCTGTGTTCTCTGTCAGTGTGTTAATATTCCTGAGGACAGTGGGGGTGTTTTACACTTCACAGGGTTTATCTGACTGTGGGTGATGATGTACACAGTGTGTCAGTGAGTGTGTTAATATTAATCTGTGTTCTCTGTCAGTGTGTTAATATTACTGAGGACAGTGGGGGTGTTTTACACTTCACAGGGTGTATCTGACTGTGGGTCATGATATACACAGTGTGTCAGTGAGTGTGTTAATATTAATCTGTGTTCTCTGTCAGTGTGTTAATATTACTGAGGACATTGGAGGTGTTTTACACTTCACAGGGTGTATCTGACTCTGGGTCATGATATACACAGTGTGTCAGTGAGTGTGTTAATATTAATCTGTGTTCTCTGTCAGTGTGTTAATATTCCTGAGGACAGTGGGGGTGTTTTACACTTCACAGGGTGTATCTGACTCTGGGTCATGATATACACAGTGTGTCAGTGAGTGTGTTAATATTAATCTGTGTTCTCTGTCAGTGTGTTAATATTCCTGAGGACAGTGGGGGTGTTTTACACTTCACAGGGTGTATCTGACTGTGGGTCATGATATACACAGTGTGTCAGTGAGTGTGTTAATATTAATCTGTGTTCTCTGTCAGTGTGTTAATATTACTGAGGACAGTGGGGATGTTTTACACTTCACAGGGTGCATCTGACTGTGGGTCATGATGTACACAGTGTGTCAGTGAGTGTGTTAATATTAATCTGTGTTCTCTGTCAGTGTGTTAATATTCCTGAGGACAGTGGGGGTGTTTTACACTTCACAGGGTGTATCTGACTGTGGGTCATGATGTATACAGTGTGTCAGTGAGTGTGTTAATATTAATCTGTGTTCTCTGTCAGTGTGTTAATATTACTGAGGACAGTGGGGGTGTTTTACACTTCACAGGGGGTATCTGACTGTAGGTCATGATATACACAGTGTGTCAGTGAGTGAGTTAATATTAATCTGTGTTCTCTGTCAGTGTGTTAATATTCCTGAGGACAGTGGGGGTGTTTTACACTTCACAGGGAGTATCTAACTGTGGGTCATGATATACACAGTGTGTCAGTGAGTGTGTTAATATTTATCTGTGTTCTCTGTCAGTGTGTTAATATTGCTGAGGACAGTGGGGGTGTTTTACACTTCACAGGGTTTATCTGACTGTGGGTCATGATGTTCACAGTGTATCAGTGAGTGTGTTAATATTAATCAGTGTTCTCTGTCAGTGTTTTAATCTTCCTGAGGACAGTGGGGGTGTTTTACACTTCACAGGGTGTATCTGACTGTGGGTCATGATATACACAGTGTGTCAGTGAGTGTGTTAATATTAATCTGTGTTCTCTGTCAGTGTGTTAATATTCCTGAGGGCAATGGGGGTGTTTTACACTTCACAGGGTGTGTCTGACTGTGGGTCATGATATACACAGTGTGTCAGTGAGTGTGTTAATATTAATCTTTGTTCTCTGTCAGTGTGTTAATATTCCTGAGGACAGTGGGGGTGTTTTACACTTCACAAGGTGTATCTGACTGTGGGTCATGATATACACAGTGTGTCAGTGAGTGTGTTAACATTAATCTGTGTTCTCTGTCAGTGTGTTAATATTCCTGAGGACAGTGGGGATGTTTTACACTTCACAAGGTGTATCTGACTGTGGGTCATGATACACACAGTTTGTCAGTGATTGTGTTAATATTAATCTGTGTTCTCTGTCAGTGTGTTAATATTCCTGAGGACAGTGGGGGTGTTTTACACTTCACAGGGTGTATCTGACTGTGGGTCATGATATACACAGTGTGTCAGTGAGTGTGTTAACATTAATCTGTGTTCTCTGTCAGTGTGTTAATATTCCTGAGGACAGTGGGGATGTTTTACACTTCACAAGGTGTATCTGACTGTGGGTCATGATACACACAGTGTGTCAGTGAGTGTGTTAATATTAATCTGTGTTCTCTGTCAGTGTGTTAATACTCCTGAGGACAGTGGGGGTGTTATACACTTCACAGGGTGTATCTGACTGTGGGTCATGACATACACAGTGTGTCAGTGAGTGTGTTAATATTAATCTGTGTTCTCTGTCAGTGTGTTAATATTACTGAGGACAGTGGGGGTGTTTTACACTTCACAGGTTTTATCTGACTGTGGGTCATGATATACACAGTGTGTCAGTGAGTCTGTTAATATTAATCTGTGTTCTCTGTCAGTGTGTTAATATTCCTGAGGACAGTGGGGGTGTTTTACACTTCACAAGGTGTATCTGACTGTGGGTCATGATATACACAGTGTGTCAGTGAGTGTGTTAATATTAATCTTTGTTCTCTGTCAGTGTGTTAATATTCCTGAGGACAGTGGGGGTGTTTTACACTTCACAGGGTGTATCTGACTGTGGGTCATGATATACACAGTGTGTCAGTGAGTGTGTTAATATTAATCTGTGTTCTCTGTCAGTGTGATAATATTACTGACGACAGTGGGGGTGTTTTACACTTCACAAGGTGTATCTGACTGTGGGTCATGATATACACAGTGTGTCAGTGAGTGTGTTAATATTAATCTGTGTTCTCTGTCAGTGTGTTAATATTACTGAGGACAGTGGGGGTGTTTTACACTTCACAGGGTGTATCTGACTGTGGGTCATGATGTACACAGTGTGTCAGTGAGTGTGTTAATATTAATCTGTGTTCTCTGTCAGTGTGTTAATATTACTGAGGACAGTGGGGGATGTTTTACACTTCACAGGGTGTATCTGACTGTGGGTCATGATGTACACAGTGTGTCAGTGAGTTTGTTAATATTAATCTGTGTTCTCTGTCAGTGTGTTAATATTCCTGAGGACAGAGGGGGTGTTTTACACTTCACAGGGTATATCTGACTGTGGGTCATGATATACACAGTCTGTCAGTGAGTGTGTTAATATTAATCTGTGTTCTCTGTCAGTGTGTTAATATTACTGAGGACAGTGGGAATGTTTTACACTTCACAGGGTGTATCTGACTGTGGGTCATGACATACACAGTGTGTCAGTGAGTGTGTTAATAGTAATCTGTGTTCTCTGTCAGTGTGTTAATATTCCTGAGGACAGTGGGGGTGTTTTACACTTCACAGGGTGTATCTGACTGTGGGTCATGATGTACACAGTGTGTCAGTGAGTGTGTTAATATTAATCTGTGTTCTCTGTCAGTGTGTTAATATTGCTGAGGACAGTGGGGGTGTTTTACACTTCACAGGGTGTATCTGACTGTGGGTCATGATATACACAGTGTGTCAGTGAGTGTGTTAATATTAATCTGTGTTCTCTGTCAGTGTGTTAATATTACTGAGGACAGTGGGGGTGTTTTACACTTCACAGGGTGTATCTGACTGTGGGTCATGATATACACAGTGTGTCAGTGAGTGTGTTAATATTAATCTGTGTTCTCTGTCAGTGTGTTAATATTACTGAGGACAGTGGGGGTGTTTTACACTTCACAGGGTGTATCTGACTGAGGGTCATGATATACACAGTGTGTCAGTGAGTGTGTTAATATTAATCTGTGTTCTCTGTCAGTGTGTTAATATTACTGTGGACAGTGGGGGTGTTTTACACTTCACAGGTTTTATCTGACTGTGGGTCATGATATACACAGTGTGTCAGTGAGTCTGTTAATATTAATCTGTGTTCTCTGTCAGTGTGTTAATATTCCTGAGGACAGTGGGGGTGTTTTACACTTCACAAGGTGTATCTGACTGTGGGTCATGATATACACAGTGTGTCAGTGAGTGTGTTAATATTAATCTTTGTTCTCTGTCAGTGTGTTAATATTCCCGAGGACAGTGGGGGTGTTTTACACTTCACAGGGTGTATCTGACTGTGGGTCATGATATACACAGTGTGTCAGTGAGTGTGTTAATATTAATCTGTGTTCTCTGTCAGTGTGATAATATTACTGACGACAGTGGGGGTGTTTTACACTTCACAAGGTGTATCTGACTGTGGGTCATGATATACACAGTGTGTCAGTGCGTGTGTTAATATTAATCTGTGTTCTCTGTCAGTGTGTTAATATTACTGAGGACAGTGGGGGTGTTTTACACTTCACAGGGTGTATCTGACTGTGGGTCATGATGTACACAGTGTGTCAGTGAGTGTGTTAATATTAATCTGTGTTCTCTGTCAGTGTGTTAATATTACTGAGGACAGTGGGGGATGTTTTACACTTCACAGGGTGTATCTGACTGTGGGTCATGATGTACACAGTGTGTCAGTGAGTGTGTTAATATTAATCTGTGTTCTCTGTCAGTGTGTTAATATTCCTGAGGACAGTGGGGGTGTTTTACACTTCACAGGGTGTATCTGACTGTGGGTCATGATATACACAGTGTGTCAGTGAGTGTGTTAATATTAATCTGTGTTCTCTGTCAGTGTGTTAATATTCCTGAGGACAGTGGGGGTGTTTTACACTTCACAGGGTGTATCTGACTGTGGGTCATGATATACACAGTGTGTCAGTGAGTGTGTTAATATTAATCTGTGTTCTCTGTCAGTGTGTTAATATTCCTGAGGACAGTGGGGGTGTTTTACACTTCACAGGGTGTATCTGACTGTGGGTCATGATATCCACAGTGTGTCAGTGAGTGTGTTAATATTAATCTGTGTTCTCTGTCAGTGTGTTAATATTCCTGAGGACAGTGGGGGTGTTTTACACTTCACAGGGTGTATCTGACTGTGGGTCATGATATACACAGTGTGTCACTGAGTGTGTTAATATTAATCTGTGTTCTCTGTCAGTGTGTTAATATTCCTGAGGACAGTGGGGGTGTTTTACACTTCACAGGGTGTATCTGACTCTGGGTCATGATTAACACAGTGTGTCAGTGAGTGTGTTAATATTAATCTGTTTTCTCTGTCGGTGTGTTAATATTACTGAGGACAGTGGGGGTGTTTTACACTTCACAGGGTGTATCTGACTGTGGATCATGATGTACACAGTGTGTCAGTGAGTGTGTTAATATTAATCTGTGTTCTCTGTCAGTGTGTTAATATTGCTAAGGACAGTGGGGGTGTTTTACACTTCACAGGGTGTATCTGACTCTGAGTCATGATATACACAGTGTGTCAGTGAGTGTGTTAATATTAATCTGTGTTCTCTGTCAGTGTTTTAATATTACTGAGGACAGTGGGGGTGTTTTACACTTCACAGGGTTTATCTGACTGTGGGTGATGATATACACAGTGTGTCAGTGAGTGTGTTAATATTAATCTGTGTTCTCTGTCAGTGTGTTAATATTCCTGAGGACAGTGGGGGTGTTTTACACTTCACAGGGTTTATCTGACTGTGGGTGATGATATACACAGTGTGTCAGTGAGTGTGTTAATATTAATCTGTGTTCTCTGTCAGTGTGTTAATATTCCTGAGGACAGTGGGGGTGTTTTACACTTCACAGGGTTTATCTGACTGTGGGTGATGATGTACACAGTGTGTCAGTGAGTGTGTTAATATTAATCTGTGTTCTCTGTCAGTGTGTTAATATTACTGAGGACAGTGGGGGTGTTTTACACTTCACAGGGTGTATCTGACTCTGGGTCATGATATACACAGTGTGTCAGTGAGTGTGTTAATATTAATCTGTGTTCTCTGTCAGTGTGTTAATATTACTGAGGACATTGGAGGTGTTTTACACTTCACAGGGTGTATCTGACTCTGGGTCATGAAATACACAATGTGTCAGTGAGTGTGTTAATATTAATCTGTGTTCTCTGTCAGTGTGTTAATATTCCTGAGGACAGTGGGGGTGTTTTACACTTCACAGGGTGTATCTGACTGTGGGTCATGATATACACAGTGTGTCAGTGAGTGTGTTAATATTAATCTGTGTTCTCTGTCAGTGTGTTAATATTACTGAGGACAGTGGGGATGTTTTACACTTCACAGGGTGCATCTGACTGTGGGTCATGATGTACACAGTGTGTCAGTGAGTGTGTTAATATTAATCTGTGTTCTCTGTCAGTGTGTTAATATTCCTGAGGACAGTGGGGGTGTTTTACACTTCACAGGGTGTATCTGACTGTGGGTCATGATGTATACAGTGTGTCAGTGAGTGTGTTAATATTAATCTGTGTTCTCTGTCAGTGTGTTAATATTACTGAGGACAGTGGGGGTGTTTTACACTTCACAGGGGGTATCTGACTGTGGGTCATGATATACACAGTGTGTCAGTGAGTGAGTTAATATTAATCTGTGTTCTCTGTCAGTGTGTTAATATTCCTGAGGACAGTGGGGGTGTTTTACACTTCACAGGGTGTATCTAACTGTGGGTCATGATATACACAGTGTGTCAGTGAGTGTGTTAATATTTATCTGTGTTCTCTGTCAGTGTGTTAATATTGCTGAGGACAGTGGGGGTGTTTTACACTTCACAGGGTTTATCTGACTGTGGGTCATGATGTTCACAGTGTATCAGTGAGTGTGTTAATATTAATCTGTGTTCTCTGTCAGTGTTTTAATCTTCCTGAGGACAGTGGGGGTGTTTTACACTTCACAGGGTGTATCTGACTGTGGGTCATGATATACACAGTGTGTCAGTGAGTGTGTTAATATTAATCTGTGTTCTCTGTCAGTGTGTTAATATTCCTGAGGACAATGGGGGTGTTTTACACTTCACAGGGTGTGTCTGACTGTGGGTCATGATATACACAGTGTGTCAGTGAGTGTGTTAATATTAATCTTTGTTCTCTGTCAGTGTGTTAATATTCCTGAGGACAGTGGGGGTGTTTTACACTTCACAAGGTGTATCTGAATGTGGGTCATGATATACACAGTGTGTCAGTGAGTGTGTTAACATTAATCTGTGTTCTCTGTCAGTGTGTTAATATTCCTGAGGACAGTGGGGATGTTTTACACTTCACAAGGTGTATCTGACTGTGGGTCATGATACACACAGTGTGTCAGTGAGTGTGTTAATATTAATCTGTGTTCTCTGTCAGTGTGTTAATATTCCTGATTACAGTGGGGGTGTTTTACACTTCACAGGGTGTATCTGACTGTGGGTCATGATATACACAGTGTGTCAGTGAGTGTGTTAACATTAATCTGTGTTCTCTGTCAGTGTGTTAATATTCCTGAGGACAGTGGGGATGTTTTACACTTCACAAGGTGTATCTGACTGTGGGTCATGATACACACAGTGTGTCAGTGAGTGTGTTAATATTAATCTGTGTTCTCTGTCAGTGTGTTAATATTCCTGAGGACAGTGGGGGTGTTATACACTTCACAGGGTGTATCTGACTGTGGGTCATGATGTACACAGTGTGTCAGTGAGTGTGTTAATATTAATCTGTGTTCTCTGTCAGTGTGTTAATATTACTGAGGACAGTGGGGGTGTTTTACACTTCACCGGGTGTATCTGACTGTGGGTCATGATATACACAGTGTGTCAGTGAGTGTGTTAATATTAATCTGTGTTCTCTGTCAGTGTGTTAATATTCCTGAGGACAGTGGGGGTGTTTTACACTTCACAGGGTGTATCTGACTGTGGGTCATGATATACACAGTGTGTCAGTGAGTGTGTTAATATTAATCTGTGTTCTCTGTCAGTGTGTTAATATTACTGAGGACAGTGGGGGTGTTTTATACTTCACAGGGTTTATCTGACTGTGGGTCATGATGTTCACAGTGTGTCAGTGAGTGTGTTAATATTAATCTGTGTTCTCTGTCAGTGTTTTAATCTTCCTGAGGACGGTGGGGGTGTTTTACACTTCACAGGGTGTATCTGACTGTGGGTCATGATATACACAGTGTGTCAGTGAGTGTGTTAATATTAATCTGTGTTCTCTGTCAGTGTGTTAATATTCCTGAGGACAGTGGGGGTGTTTTACACTTCACAGGGTGTATCTGACTGTGGGTCATGATATACACAGTGTGTCAGTGAGTGTGTTAATATTTATCTGTGTTCTCTGTCAGTGTGTTAATATTCCTGAGGACAGTGCGGGTGTTTTACACTTCACAGGGTGTATCAGACTGTGGGTCATGATATACACAGTGTGTCAGTGAGTGTGTTAATATTAATCTGTGTTCTCTGTCAGTGTGTTAATATTACTGAGGACAGTGGGGGTGTTTTACACTTCACAGGGTGTATCTGACTGTGGGTCATGATGTACACATTGTGTCAGTGAGTGTGTTAATATTAATCTGTGTTCTCTGTCAGTGTGTTAATATTCCTGTGGACAGTGGGGGTGTTTTACACTTCACAGGGTTTATCTGACTGTGGGTGATGATATACACAGTGTGTCAGTGAGTGTGTTAATATTAATCTGTGTTCTCTGTCAGTGTGTTAATATTCCTGAGGACAGTGGGGGTGTTTTACACTTCACAGGGTGTATCTGACTGTGGGTCATGATATACACAGTGTGTCAGTGAGTGTGTTAATATTAATCTGTGTTCTCTGTCAGTGTGTTAATATTACTGAGGACAGTGGGGATGTTTTACACTTCACAGGGTGCATCTGACTGTGGGTCATGATGTACACAGTGTGTCAGTGAGTGTGTTAATATTAATCTGTGTTCTCTGTCAGTGTGTTAATATTCCTGAGGACAGTGGGGGTGTTTTACACTTCACAGGGTGTATCTAACTGTTGGTCATGATATACACAGTGTGTCAGTGAGTGTGTTAATATTTATCTGTGTTCTCTGTCAGTGTGTTAATATTGCTGAGGACAGTGGGGATGTTTTACACTTCACAGGGTTTATCTGACTGTGGGTCATGATGTTCACAGTGTGTCAGTGAGTGTGTTAATATTAATCTGTGTTCTCTGTCAGTGTTTTAATCTTCCTGAGGACGGTGGGGGTGTTTTACACTTCACAGGGTGTATCTGACTGTGAGTCATGATATACACAGTGTGTCAGTGAGTTTGTTAATATTAATCTGTGTTCTCTGTCAGTGTGATAATATTACTGAGGACAGTGGGGGTGTTTTACACTTCACCGGGTGTATCTGACTGTGAGTCATGATATACACAGTGTGTCAGTGAGTTTGTGAATATTAATCTGTGTTCTCTGTCAGTGTGTTAATATTACTGAGGACAGTGGGAGTGTTTTACACTTCACAGGGTGTATCTGACTGTGGGTCATGATGTACACAGTGTGTCAGTGAGTGTGTTAATATTAATCTGTGTTCTCTGTCAGTGTGTTAATATTCCTGAGGACAGTGGGGATGTTTTACACTTCACAGGGTGTATCTGACTGTGGGTCATGATATACACAGTGTGTCAGTGAGTGTGTTAATATTAATCTGTGTTCTCTGTCAGTGTGTTAATATTCCTGAGGACAGTGGGAATGTTTTACACTTCACAGGTTTATCTGACTGTGGGTCATGATATACACAGTGTGTCAGTGAGTGTGTTAATATTAATCTGTGTTCTCTGTCAGTGTGTTAATATTCCTGAGGACAGTGGGAATGTTTTACACTTCACAGGGTTTATCTGACTGTGGGTCATGATATACACAGTGTGTCAGTGAGTGTGTTAATATTAATCTGTGTTCTCTGTCAGTGTGTTAATATTCCTGAGGACAGTGGGGGTGTTTTAGACATCACAGGGTGTATCTGACTGTGGGTCATGATATACACAGTGTGTCAGTGAGTGTGTTAATATTAATCTGTGTTCTCTGTCAGTGTGTTAATATTACTGAGGACAGTGGGGGTGTTTTACACTTCACAGGGTGTATCTGACTGTGGATCATGATGTACACAGTGTGTCAGTGAGTGTGTTAATATTAATCTGTGTTCTCTGTCAGTGTGTTAATATTACTGAGGACAGTGGGGGTGTTTTACACTTTACAGGGTTTATCTGACTGTGAGTCATGATATACACAGTGTGTCAGTGAGTGTGTTAATATTAATCTGTGTACTCTGTCAGAGTGTTAATATTGCTAAGGACAGTGGGGGTCTTTTACACTTCACAGGGTGTATCTGACTGTGAGTCATGAAAGACACAGTGTGTCAGTGAGTGTGTTAATATTAATCTGTGTTCTCTGTCAGTGTGTTAATATTACTGAGGACAGTGGGGGTGTTTTACACTTCACAGGGTTTATCTGACTGTGAGTCATGATATACACAGTGTGTCAGTGAGTGTGTTAATATTAATCTGTGTACTCTGTCAGTGTGTAAATATTGCTAAGGACAGTGGGGGTCTTTTACACTTCACAGGGTGTATCTGACTGTGAGTCATGATATACACAGTGTGTCAGTGAGTGTGTTAATATTAATCTGTGTTCTCTGTCAGTGTGTTAATATTCCAGAGGACAGTGGGGGTGTTTTACACGTCACAGGGTGTATCTGACTGTGAGTCATGATATACACAGTGTGTCAGTGAGTGTGTTAATATTAATCTGTGTTCTCTGTCAGTGTGTTAATATTGCTGAGGACAGTGGGGGTGTTTTACACTTCACAGGGTGTATCTGACTGTGGGTCATGATGTACACAGTGTGTCAGTGAGTGTGTTAATATTAATCTGTGTTCTCTGTCAGTGTGTTAATATTACTGAGGACAGTGGGGGTGTTTTACACTTCACAGGGTGTATCTGACTGTGGGTCATGATATACACAGTGTGTCAGTGAGTTTGTGAATATTAATCTGTGTTCTCTGTCAGTGTGTTAATATTACTGAGGACAGTGGGAGTGTTTTACACTTCACAGGGTGTATCTGACTGTGGGTCATGATGTACACAGTGTGTCAGTGAGTGTGTTAATATTAATCTGTGTTCTCTGTCAGTGTGTTAATATTCCTGAGGACAGTGGGGATGTTTTACACTTCACAGGGTGTATCTGACTGTGGGTCATGATATACACAGTGTGTCAGTGAGTGTGTTAATATTAATCTGTGTTCTCTGTCAGTGTGTTAATATTCCTGAGGACAGTGGGAATGTTTTACACTTCACAGGTTTATCTGACTGTGGGTCATGATATACACAGTGTGTCAGTGAGTGTGTTAATATTAATCTGTGTTCTCTGTCAGTGTGTTAATATTCCTGAGGACAGTGGGAATGTTTTACACTTCACAGGGTTTATCTGACTGTGGGTCATGATATACACAGTGTGTCAGTGAGTGTGTTAATATTAATCTGTGTTCTCTGTCAGTGTGTTAATATTCCTGAGGACAGTGGGGGTGTTTTAGACATCACAGGGTGTATCTGACTGTGGGTCATGATATACACAGTGTGTCAGTGAGTGTGTTAATATTAATCTGTGTTCTCTGTCAGTGTGTTAATATTACTGAGGACAGTGGGGGTGTTTTACACTTCACAGGGTGTATCTGACTGTGGATCATGATGTACACAGTGTGTCAGTGAGTGTGTTAATATTAATCTGTGTTCTCTGTCAGTGTGTTAATATTACTGAGGACAGTGGGGGTGTTTTACACTTTACAGGGTTTATCTGACTGTGAGTCATGATATACACAGTGTGTCAGTGAGTGTGTTAATATTAATCTGTGTACTCTGTCAGAGTGTTAATATTGCTAAGGACAGTGGGGGTCTTTTACACTTCACAGGGTGTATCTGACTGTGAGTCATGAAAGACACAGTGTGTCAGTGAGTGTGTTAATATTAATCTGTGTTCTCTGTCAGTGTGTTAATATTACTGAGGACAGTGGGGGTGTTTTACACTTCACAGGGTTTATCTGACTGTGAGTCATGATATACACAGTGTGTCAGTGAGTGTGTTAATATTAATCTGTGTACTCTGTCAGTGTGTAAATATTGCTAAGGACAGTGGGGGTCTTTTACACTTCACAGGGTGTATCTGACTGTGAGTCATGATATACACAGTGTGTCAGTGAGTGTGTTAATATTAATCTGTGTTCTCTGTCAGTGTGTTAATATTCCAGAGGACAGTGGGGGTGTTTTACACGTCACAGGGTGTATCTGACTGTGAGTCATGATATACACAGTGTGTCAGTGAGTGTGTTAATATTAATCTGTGTTCTCTGTCAGTGTGTTAATATTGCTGAGGACAGTGGGGGTGTTTTACACTTCACAGGGTGTATCTGACTGTGGGTCATGATGTACACAGTGTGTCAGTGAGTGTGTTAATATTAATCTGTGTTCTCTGTCAGTGTGTTAATATTACTGAGGACAGTGGGGGTGTTTTACACTTCACAGGGTGTATCTGACTGTGGGTCATGATATACACAGTGTGTCAGTGAGTTTGTGAATATTAATCTGTGTTCTCTGTCAGTGTGTTAATATTACTGAGGACAGTGGGAGTGTTTTACACTTCACAGGGTGTATCTGACTGTGGGTCATGATGTACACAGTGTGTCAGTGAGTGTGTTAATATTAATCTGTGTTCTCTGTCAGTGTGTTAATATTCCTGAGGACAGTGGGGATGTTTTACACTTCACAGGGTGTATCTGACTGTGGGTCATGATATACACAGTGTGTCAGTGAGTGTGTTAATATTAATCTGTGTTCTCTGTCAGTGTGTTAATATTCCTGAGGACAGTGGGAATGTTTTACACTTCACAGGTTTATCTGACTGTGGGTCATGATATACACAGTGTGTCAGTGAGTGTGTTAATATTAATCTGTGTTCTCTGTCAGTGTGTTAATATTCCTGAGGACAGTGGGAATGTTTTACACTTCACAGGGTTTATCTGACTGTGGGTCATGATATACACAGTGTGTCAGTGAGTGTGTTAATATTAATCTGTGTTCTCTGTCAGTGTGTTAATATTCCTGAGGACAGTGGGGGTGTTTTAGACATCACAGGGTGTATCTGACTGTGGGTCATGATATACACAGTGTGTCAGTGAGTGTGTTAATATTAATCTGTGTTCTCTGTCAGTGTGTTAATATTACTGAGGACAGTGGGGGTGTTTTACACTTCACAGGGTGTATCTGACTGTGGATCATGATGTACACAGTGTGTCAGTGAGTGTGTTAATATTAATCTGTGTTCTCTGTCAGTGTGTTAATATTACTGAGGACAGTGGGGGTGTTTTACACTTTACAGGGTTTATCTGACTGTGAGTCATGATATACACAGTGTGTCAGTGAGTGTGTTAATATTAATCTGTGTACTCTGTCAGAGTGTTAATATTGCTAAGGACAGTGGGGGTCTTTTACACTTCACAGGGTGTATCTGACTGTGAGTCATGAAAGACACAGTGTGTCAGTGAGTGTGTTAATATTAATCTGTGTTCTCTGTCAGTGTGTTAATATTACTGAGGACAGTGGGGGTGTTTTACACTTCACAGGGTTTATCTGACTGTGAGTCATGATATACACAGTGTGTCAGTGAGTGTGTTAATATTAATCTGTGTACTCTGTCAGTGTGTAAATATTGCTAAGGACAGTGGGGGTCTTTTACACTTCACAGGGTGTATCTGACTGTGAGTCATGATATACACAGTGTGTCAGTGAGTGTGTTAATATTAATCTGTGTTCTCTGTCAGTGTGTTAATATTCCAGAGGACAGTGGGGGTGTTTTACACGTCACAGGGTGTATCTGACTGTGAGTCATGATATACACAGTGTGTCAGTGAGTGTGTTAATATTAATCTGTGTTCTCTGTCAGTGTGTTAATATTGCTGAGGACAGTGGGGGTGTTTTACACTTCACAGGGTGTATCTGACTGTGGGTCATGATGTACACAGTGTGTCAGTGAGTGTGTTAATATTAATCTGTGTTCTCTGTCAGTGTGTTAATATTACTGAGGACAGTGGGGGTGTTTTACACTTTACAGGGTGTATCTGACTGTGGGTCATGATATACACAGTGTGTCAGTGAGTGTGTTAATATTAATCTGTGTTCTCTGTCAGTGTGTTAATATTACTGAGGACAGTTGGGGTGTTTTACAATTCACAGGGTGTATCTGACTGTGGGTCATGATATACACAGTGTGTCAGTGAGTGTGTTAATATTAATCTGTGTTCTCTGTCAGTGTGTTAATATTCCTGAGGACAGTGGGGGTGTTTTACACTTCACAGGGTGTATCTGACTGTGGGTCATGATGTACACAGTGTGTCAGTGAGTGTGTTAATATTAATCTGTGTTCTCTGTCAGTGTGTTAATATTCCTGAGGACAGTGGGGGTGTTTTACACTTCACAGGGTGTATCTGACTGTGGGTCATGATATAGACAGTGTGTCAGTGAGTGTGTTAATATTAATCTGTGTTCTCTTTCAGTGTGTTAATATTTCTGAGGACAGTGGGGGTGTTTTACACTTCACAGGGTGTATCTGACTGTTGGTCATGATGTACACAGTGTGTCAGTGAGTGTGTTAATATTTATCTGTGTTCTC
Organism: Heterodontus francisci; assembly: GCF_036365525.1. Taxonomy (NCBI): domain Eukaryota; kingdom Metazoa; phylum Chordata; class Chondrichthyes; order Heterodontiformes; family Heterodontidae; genus Heterodontus; species Heterodontus francisci. The sequence continues at coordinate 621,991 of NW_027141247.1, forward strand.
TGTCAGTGTGTTAATATTACTGAGGACAGTGGGGGTGTTTTACACTTCACAGGGTTTATCTGACTGTGGGTGATGATATACACAGTGTGTCAGTGAGTGTGTTAATATTAATCTGTGTTCTCTGTCAGTGTGTTAATATTACTGAGGACAGTGGGGGTGTTTTACACTTCACAGGGTTTATCTGACTGTGGGTCATGAGATATACAGTGTGTCAGTGAGTGTGTTAATATTAATCTGTGTTCTCTGTCAGTGTGTTAATATTACTGAGGACAGTGGGGATGTTTTACACTTCACAGGGTGCATCTGACTGTGGGTCATGATGTACACAGTGTGTCAGTGAGTGTGTTAATATTAATCTGTGTTCTCTGTCAGTGTGTTAATATTCCTGAGGACAGTGGGGGTGTTTTACACTTCACACGGGGTATCTGACTGTGGGTCATGATATACACAGTGTGTCAGTGAGTGTGTTAATATTAATCTGTGTTCTCTGTCAGTGTGTTAATATTCCTGAGGACAGTGGGGGTGTCTTACTCTTCACAGGGTGTATCTAACTGTGGGTCATGATGTACACAGTGTGTCAGTGAGTGTGTTAATATTAATCTGTGTTCTCTGTCAGTGTGTTAATATTACTGAGGACAGTGGGGGTGTTTTACACTTCACAGGGTGTATCTGACTGTGGGTCATGATATACACAGTGTGTCAGTGAGTGTGTTAATATTTATCTGTGTTCTCTGTCAGTGTTTTAATCTTCCTGAGGACAGTGGGGGTGTTTTACACTTCACAGGGTGTATCTGACTGTGGGTCATGATATACACAGTGTGTCAGTGAGTGTGTTAATATTAATCTGTGTTCTCTGTCAGTGTGTTAATATTCCTGAGGACAGTGGGGGTGTTTTACACTTAACAGGGTGTGTCTGACTGTGGGTCATGATATACACAGTGTGTCAGTTAGTGTGTTAATATTAATCTTTGTTCTCTGTCAGTGTGTTAATATTCCTGAGGACAGTGGGGGTGTTTTACACTTCACAAGGTGTATCTGACTGTGGGTCATGATATACACAGTGTGTCAGTGAGTGTGTTAACATTAATCTGTGTTCTCTATCAGTGTGTTAATATTCCTGAGGACAGTGGGGATGTTTTACACTTCACAAGGTGTATCTGACTGTGGGTCATGATACACACAGTGTGTCAGTGAGTGTGTTAATATTAATCTGTGTTCTCTGTCAGTGTGTTAATATTCCTGAGGACAGTGGGGGTGTTTTACACTTCACAGGGTGTATCTGACTGTGGGTCATGATATACACAGTGTGTCAGTGAGTGTGTTAACATTAATCTGTGTTCTCTGTCAGTGTGTTAATATTCCTGAGGACAGTGGGGATGTTTTACACTTCACAAGGTGTATCTGACTGTGGGTCATGATACACACAGTGTGTCAGTGAGTGTGTTAATATTAATCTGTGTTCTCTGTCAGTGTGTTAATATTCCTGAGGACAGTGGGGGTGTTTTACACTTCACAGGGTGTATCTGACTGTGGGTCATGATGTACACAGTGTGTCAGTGAGTGTGTTAATATTAATCTGTGTTCTCTGTCAGTGTGTTAATATTACTGAGGACAGTGGGGGTGTTTTACACTTCACAGGGTGTATCTGACTGTGGGTCATGATATACACAGTGTGTCAGTGAGTGTGTTAATATTTATCTGTGTTCTCTGTCAGTGTTTTAATCTTCCTGAGGACAGTGGGGGTGTTTTACACTTCACAGGGTGTATCTGACTGTGGGTCATGATATACACAGTGTGTCAGTGAGTGTGTTAATATTAATCTGTGTTCTCTGTCAGTGTGTTAATATTCCTGAGGACAGTGGGGGTGTTTTACACTTAACAGGGTGTGTCTGACTGTGGGTCATGATATATACAGTGTGTCAGTGAGTGTGTTAATATTAATCTTTGTTCTCTGTCAGTGTGTTAATATTCCTGAGGACAGTGGGGGTGTTTTACACTTCACAAGGTGTATCTGACTGTGGGTCATGATATACACAGTGTGTCAGTGAGTGTGTTAACATTAATCTGTGTTCTCTGTCAGTGTGTTAATATTCCTGAGGACAGTGGGGATGTTTTACACTTCACAAGGTGTATCTGACTGTGGGTCATGATACACACAGTGTGTCAGTGAGTGTGTTAATATTAATCTGTGTTCTCTGTCAGTGTGTTAATATTCCTGAGGACAGTGGGGGTGTTTTACACTTCACAGGGTGTATCTGACTGTGGGTCATGACATACACAGTGTGTCAGTGAGTGTGTTAACATTAATCTGTGTTCTCTGTCAGTGTGTTAATATTCCTGAGGACAGTGGGGATGTTTTACACTTCACAAGGTGTATCTGACTGTGGGTCATGATACACACAGTGTGTCAGTGAGTGTGTTAATATTAATCTGTGTTCTCTGTCAGTGTGTTAATATTCCTGAGGACAGTGGGGGTGTTTTACACTTCACAGGGTGTATCTGACTGTGGGTCATGATGTACACAGTGTGTCAGTGAGTGTGTTAATATTAATCTGTGTTCTCTGTCAGTGTGTTAATATTACTGAGGACAGTGGGGGTGTTTTACACTTCACAGGGTGTATCTGACTGTGGGTCATGATGTACACAGTGTGTCAGTGAGTGTGTTATTATTAATCTGTGTTCTCTGTCAGTGTGTAAATATTACTGAGGACAGTGGGGGTGTTTTACACTTCACCGGGTGTATCTGACTGTGGGTCATGATATACACAGTGTGTCAGTGAGTGTGTTAATATTAATCTGTGTTCTCTGTCAGTGTGTTAATATTCCTGAGGACAGTGGGGGTGTTTTACACTTCACAGGGTGTATCTGACTGTGGGTCATGATATACACAGTGTGTCAGTGAGTGTGTTAATATTAATCTGTGTTCTCTGTCAGTGTGTTAATATTACTGAGGACAGTGGGGGTGTTTTATACTTCACAGGGTTTATCTGACTGTGGGTCATGATGTTCACAGTGTGTCAGTGAGTGTGTTAATATTAATCTGTGTTCTCTGTCAGTGTTTTAATCTTCCTGAGGACGGTGGGGGTGTTTTACACTTCACAGGGTGTATCTGACTGTGGGTCATGATATACACAGTGTGTCAGTGAGTGTGTTAATATTAATCTGTGTTCTCTGTCAGTGTGTTAATATTCCTGAGGACAGTGGGGGTGTTTTACACTTCACAGGGTGTATCTGACTGTGGGTCATGATATACACAGTGTGTCAGTGAGTGTGTTAATATTTATCTGTGTTCTCTGTCAGTGTGTTAATATTCCTGAGGACAGTGCGGGTGTTTTACACTTCACAGGGTGTATCTGACTGTGGGTCATGATATAAACAGTGTGTCAGTGAGTGTGTTAATATTAATCTGTGTTCTCTGTCAGTGTGTTAATATTACTGAGGACAGTGGGGGTGTTTTACACTTCACAGGGTGCATCTGACTATGGGTCATGATGTACACATTGTGTCAGTGAGTGTGTTAATATTAATCTGTGTTCTCTGTCAGTGTGTTAATATTCCTGTGGACAGTGGGGGTGTTTTACACTTCACAGGGTTTATCTGACTGTGGGTGATGATATACACAGTGTGTCAGTGAGTGTGTTAATATTAATCTGTGTTCTCTGTCAGTGTGTTAATATTCCTGAGGACAGTGGGGGTGTTTTACACTTACACAGGGTGTATCTGACTGTGGGTCATGATATACACAGTGTGTCAGTGAGTGTGTTAATATTAATCTGTGTTCTCTGTCAGTGTGTTAATATTACTGAGGACAGTGGGGATGTTTTACACTTCACAGGGTGCATCTGACTGTGGGTCATGATGTACACAGTGTGTCAGTGAGTGTGTTAATATTAATCTGTGTTCTCTGTCAGTGTGTTAATATTCCTGAGGACAGTGGGGGTGTTTTACACTTCACAGGGTGTATCTAACTGTTGGTCATGATATACACAGTGTGTCAGTGAGTGTGTTAATATTTATCTGTGTTCTCTGTCAGTGTGTTAATATTGCTGAGGACAGTGGGGGTGTTTTACACTTCACAGGGTTTATCTGACTGTGGGTCATGATGTTCACAGTGTGTCAGTGAGTGTGTTAATATTAATCTGTGTTCTCTGTCAGTGTTTTAATCTTCCTGTGGACGGTGGGGGTCTTTTACACTTCACAGGGTGTATCTGACTGTGAGTCATGATATACACAGTGTGTCAGTGAGTTTGTTAATATTAATCTGTGTTCTCTGTCAGTGTGATAATATTACTGAGGACAGTGGGGGTGTTTTACACTTCACCGGGTGTATCTGACTGTGAGTCATGATATACACAGTGTGTCAGTGAGTTTGTTAATATTAATCTGTGTTCTCTGTCAGTGTGTTAATATTACTGAGGACAGTGGGAGTGTTTTACACTTCACAGGGTGTATCTGACTGTGGGTCATGATGTACACAGTGTGTCAGTGAGTGTGTTAATATTAATCTGTGTTCTCTGTCAGTGTGTTAATATTCCTGAGGACAGTGGGGATGTTTTGCACTTCACAGGGTGTATCTGACTGTGGGTCATGATATACACAGTGTGTCAGTGAGTGTGTTAATATTAATCTGTGTTCTCTGTCAGTGTGTTAATATTCCTGAGGACAGTGGGGGTGTTTTACACTTCACAGGGTGTATCTGACTGTGAGTCATGATATACACAGTGTGTCAGTGAGTGTGTTAATATTAATCTGTGTTCTCTGTCAGTGTGTTAATATTCCTGAGGACAGTGGGAATGTTTTACACTTCACAGGGTTTATCTGACAGTGGGTCATGATATACACAGTGTGTCAGTGAGTGTGTTAATATTAATCTGTGTTCTCTGTCAGTGTGTTAATATTCCTGAGGACAGTGGGGGTGTTTTAGACTTCACAGGGTGTATCTGACTGTGGGTCATGATATACACAGTGTGTCAGTGAGTGTGTTAATATTAATCTGTGTTCTCTGTCAGTGTGTTAATATTACTGAGGACAGTGGGGGTGTTTTACACTTCACAGGGTGTATCTGACTGTGGATCATGATGTACACAGTGTGTAAGTGAGTGTGTTAATATTAATCTGTGTTCTCTGTCAGTGTGTTAATATTACTGAGGACAGTGGGGGTGTTTTACACTTTACAGGGTTTATCTGACTGTGAGTCATGATATACACAGTGTGTCAGTGAGTGTGTTAATATTAATCTGTGTACTCTGTCAGTGTGTTAATATTGCTAAGGACAGTGGGGGTCTTTTACACTTCACAGGGTGTATCTGACTGTGAGTCATGAAAGACACAGTGTGTCAGTGAGTGTGTTAATATTAATCTGTGTTCTCTGTCAGTGTGTTAATATTACTGAGGACAGTGGGGGTGTTTTACACTTCACAGGGTTTATCTGACTGTGAGTCATGATATACACAGTGTGTCAGTGAGTGTGTTAATATTAATCTGTGTACTCTGTCAGTGTGTAAATATTGCTAAGGACAGTGGGGGTCTTTTACACTTCACAGGGTGTATCTGACTGTGAGTCATGATATACACAGAGTGTCAGTGAGTGTGTTAATATTAATCTGTGTTCTCTGTCAGTGTGTTAATATTCCTGAGGACAGTGGGGGTGTTTTACACTTCACAGGGTGTATCTGACTGTGAGTCATGATATACACAGTGTGTCAGTGAGTGTGTTAATATTAATCTGTGTTCTCTGTCAGTGTGTTAATATTGCTGAGGACAGTGGGGGTGTTTTACACTTCACAGGGTGTATCTGACTGTGGGTCATGATGTACACAGTGTGTCAGTGAGTGTGTTAATATTAATCTGTGTTCTCTGTCAGTGTGTTAATATTACTGAGGACAGTGGGGTTGTTTTACACTTCACAGGGTGTATCTGACTGTGGGTCATGATATACACAGTGTGTCAGTGAGTGTGTTAATATTAATCTGTGTTCTCTGTCAGTGTGTTAATATTACTGAGGACAGTGGGGGTGTTTTACACTTCACAGGGTGTATCTGACTGTGGGTCATGATGTACACAGTGTGTCAGTGAGTGTGTTAATATTAATCTGTGTTCTCTGTCAGTGTGTTAATATTCCTGAGGACAGTGGGGTTGTTTTACACTTCACAGGGTGTATCTGACTGTGGGTCATGATATACACAGTGTGTCAGTGAGTGTGTTAATATTAATCTGTGTTCTCTGTCAGAGTGTTAATATTTCTGAGGACAGTGGGGGTGTTTTACACTTCACAGGGTGTATCTGACTGTGGGTCATGATGTACACAGTGTGTCAGTGAGTGTGTTAATATTTATCTGTGTTCTCTGTCAGTGTGTTAATATTACTGAGGACAGTGGGGGTGTTTTACACTTCACAGGGTTTATCTGACTGTGGGTGATGATATACACAGTGTGTCAGTGAGTGTGTTAATATTAATCTGTGTTCTCTGTCAGTGTGTTAATATTACTGAGGACAGTGGGGGTGTTTTACACTTCACAGGGTCTATCTGACTGTGGGTCATGAGATACACAGTGTGTCAGTGAGTGTGTTAATATTAATCTGTGTTCTCTGTCAGTGTGTTAATATTACTGAGGACAGTGGGGATGTTTTACACTTCACAAGGTGCATCTGACTGTGGGTCATGATGTACACAGTGTGTCAGTGAGTGTGTTAATATTAATCTGTGTTCTCTGTCAGTGTGTTAATATTCCTGAGGACAGTGGGGGTGTTTTACACTTCACAGGGGGTATCTGACTGTGGGTCATGATATACACATTGTGTCAGTGAGTGTGTTAATATTAATCTGTGTTCTCTGTCAGTGTGTTAATATTCCTGAGGACAGTGGGGGTGTTTTACTCTTCACAGGGTGTATCTAACTTTGGGTCATGATATACACAGTGTGTCAGTGAGTGTGTTAATATTAATCTGTGTTCTCTGTCAGTTTGTTAATATTACTGAGGACAGTGGGGGTGTTTTACACTTCACAGGGTGTATCTGACTGTGGGTCATGATATACACAGTGTGTCAGTGAGTGTGTTAATATTAATCTGTGTTCTCTGTCAGTGTGTTAATATTCCTGAGGACAGTGGGGGTGTTTTACACTTCACAGGGTGTATCTGACTGTGGGTCGTGATATACACAGTGTGTCAGTGAGTGTGTTAATATTAATCTGTGTTCTCTGTCAGTGTGTTCATATTACTGAGGACAGTGGGGGTGTTTTACACTTCACAGGGTGTATCTGACTGTGGGTCATGATATACACAGTGTGTCAGTGAGTGTGTTAATATTAATCTGTGTTCTCTGTCAGTGTGTTAATATTCCTGAGGACAGTTGGGATGTTTTACACTTCACAGGGTGTATCTGACTGTGGGTCATGATATACACAGTGTGTCAGTGAGTGTGTTAATATTAATCTGTGTTCTCTGTCAGTGTGTTAATATTACTGAGGACAGTGGGGGTGTTTTACACTTCACAGGGTGTATCTGACTGTGGGTCATGATATACACAGTGTGTCAGTGAGTGTGTTAATATTAATCTGTGTTCTCTGTCAGTGTGTTAATATTACTGAGAACAGTGGGGGTGTTTTACACTTCACAGGGTGTATCTGACTGTGGGTCATGATGTACACAGTGTGTCAGTGAGTGTGTTAATATTAATCTGTGTTCTCTGTCAGTGTGTTAATATTACTGAGGGCAGTGGGGGTGTTTTACACTTCGCAGGGTGTATCTGACTGTGGGTCATGATATACACAGTGTGTCAGTGAGTGTGTTAATATTAATCTGTGTTCTCTGTCAGTGTGTTAATATTACTGAGGACAGTGGGGGTGTTTTACACTTCACAGGGTGTATCTGACTGTGGGTCATGATATACACAGTGTGTCAGTGAGTGTGTTAATATTAATCTGTGTTCTCTGTCAGTGTGTTAATATTCCTGAGGACAGTGGGGGTGTTTTACACTTCACAGGGTGTATCTGACTGTGGGTCATGATGTACACAGTGTGTCAGTGAGTGTGTTAATATTAATCTGTGTTCTCTGTCAGTGTGTTAATATTACCGAGGACAGTGGGGTGTTTTACACTTCACAGGGTGTATCTGACTGTGGGTCATGATATACACAGTGTGTCAGTGAGTGTGTTAATATTAATCTGTGTTCTCTATCAGTGTGTTAATATTGCTGAGGACAGTGGGAATGTTTTACACTTCACAGGGTGTATCTGACTGTGGGTCATGATGTACACAGTGTGTCAGTGAGTGTGTTTATATTAATCTGTGTTCTCTGTCAGTGTGTTAATATTACTGAGGACAGTGGGGGTGTTTTACACTTCACAGGGTGTATCTGACTGTGGGTCATGATGTACACAGTGTGTCAGTGAGTGTGTTAATATTAATCTGTGTTCTCTGTCAGTGTGTTAATATTCCTGAGGACAGTGGGGGTGTTTTACACTTCACAGAGTGTATCTGACTGTGGGTCATGATATACACAGTGTGTCTGTGGGTGTGTTAATATTAATCTGTGTTCTCTGTCAGTGTGTTAATATTGCTAAGGACAGTGGGGGTGTTTTACACTTCACAGGGTGTATCTGGCTGTGGGTCATGATGTACACAGTGTGTCAGTGAGTGTGTTAATATTAATCTGTGTTCTCTGTCAGTGTGTTCATATTACTGAGGACAGTGGGGGTGTTTTACACTTCACAGGGTGTATCTGACTGTGGGTCATGATATACACAGTGTGTCAGTGAGTGTGTTAATATTAATCTGTGTTCTCTGTCAGTGTGTTAATATTCCTGAGGACAGTGGGGATGTTTTACACTTCACAGGGTGTATCTGACTGTGGGTCATGATATACACAGTGTGTCAGTGAGTGTGTTAATATTAATCTGTGTTCTCTGTCAGTGTGTTAATATTACTGAGGACAGTGGGGGTGTTTTACACTTCACAGGGTGTATCTGACTGTGGGTCATGATATACACAGTGTGTCAGTGAGTGTGTTAATATTAATCTGTGTTCTCTGTCAGTGTGTTAATATTCCTGAGGACAGTGGGGGTGTTTTACACTTCACAGGGTGTATCTGACTGTGGGTCATGATGTACACAGTGTGTCAGTGAGTGTGTTAATATTAATCTGTGTTCTCTGTCAGTGTGTTAATATTCCTGAGGACAGTGCGGGTGTTTTACACTTCACAGGGTGTATCTGACTGTGGGTCATGATGTACACAGTGTGTCAGTGAGTGTGTTAATATTAATCTGTGTTCTCTGTCAGTGTGTTAATATTACCGAGGACAGTGGGGTGTTTTACACTTCACAGGGTGTATCTGACTGTGGGTCATGATATACACAGTGTGTCAGTGAGTGTGTTAATATTAATCTGTGTTCTCTATCAGTGTGTTAATATTGCTGAGGACAGTGGGAATGTTTTACACTTCACAGGGTGTATCTGACTGTGGGTCATGATGTACACAGTGTGTCAGTGAGTGTGTTTATATTAATCTATGTTCTCTGTCAGTGTGTTAATATTACTGAGGACAGTGGGGGTGTTTTACACTTCACAGGGTGTATCTGACTGTGGGTCATGATGCACACAGTGTGTCAGTGAGTGTGTTAATATTAATCTGTGTTCTCTGTCAGTGTGTTAATATTCCTGAGGACAGTGGGGGTGTTTTACACTTCACAGAGTGTATCTGACTGTGGGTCATGATATACACAGTGTGTCTGTGAGTGTGTTAATATTAATCTGTGTTCTCTGTCAGTGTGTTAATATTGCTAAGGACAGTGGGGGTGTTTTACACTTCACAGGGTGTATCTGGCTGTGGGTCATGATGTACACAGTGTGTCAGTGAGTGTGTTAATATTAATCTGTGTTCTCTGTCAGTGTGTTAATATTACTGAGGACAGTGGGGGTGTTTTACACTTCACCGGGTGTATCTGACTGTGAGTCATGATGTACACAGTGTGTCAGTGAGTGTGTTAATATTAATCTGTGTTCTCTGTCAGTGTGTTAATATTACTGAGGACAGAGGGGGTGTTTTACACTTCACCGGGTGTATCTGACTGTGGGTCATGATGTACACAGTGTGTCAGTGAGTGTGTTAATATTAATCTGTGTTCTCTGTCAGTGTGTTAATATTCCTGAGGACAGTGGGGGTGTTTTACACTTCACAGGGGGTATCTGACTGTGGGTCATGATATACACATTGTGTCAGTGAGTGTGTTAATATTAATCTGTGTTCTCTGTCAGTGTGTTAATATTCCTGAGGACAGTGGGGGTGTTTTACTCTTCACAGGGTGTATCTAACTTTGGGTCATGATATACACAGTGTGTCAGTGAGTGTGTTAATATTAATCTGTGTTCTCTGTCAGTGTATTAATATTACTGAGGACAGTGGGGGTGTTTTACACTTCACAGGGTGTATCTGACTGTGAGTCATGATATACACAGTGTGTCAGTGAGTGTGTTAATATTAATCTGTGTTCTCTGTCAGTGTGTTAATATTCCTGAGGACAGTGGGGGGTGTTTTACACTTCACAGGGTGTATCTGACTGTGGGTCGTGATATACACAGTGTGTCAGTGAGTGTGTTAATATTAATCTGTGTTCTCTGTCAGTGTGTTAATATTCCTGAGGACAGTTGGGATGTTTTACACTTCACAGGGTGTATCTGACTGTGGGTCATGATATACACAGTGTGTCAGTGAGTGTGTTAATATTAATCTGTGTTCTCTGTCAGTGTGTTAATATTACTGAGGACAGTGGGGGTGTTTTACACTTCACAGGGTGTATCTGACTGTGGGTCATGATATACACAGTGTGTCAGTGAGTGTGTTAATATTAATCTGTGTTCTCTGTCAGTGTGTTAATATTACTGAGAACAGTGGGGGTGTTTTACACTTCACAGGGTGTATCTGACTGTGGGTCATGATGTACACAGTGTGTCAGTGAGTGTGTTAATATTAATCTGTGTTCTCTGTCAGTGTGTTAATATTACTGAGGGCAGTGGGGGTGTTTTACACTTCACAGGGTGTATCTGACTGTGGGTCATGATATACACAGTGTGTCAGTGAGTGTGTTAATATTAATCTGTGTTCTCTGTCAGTGTGTTAATATTACTGAGGACAGTGGGGGTGTTTTACACTTCACAGGGTGTATCTGACTGTGGGTCATGATATACACAGTGTGTCAGTGAGTGTGTTAATATTAATCTGTGTTCTCTGTCAGTGTGTTAATATTCCTGAGGACAGTGGGGGTGTTTTACACTTCACAGGGTGTATCTGACTGTGGGTCATGATGTACACAGTGTGTCAGTGAGTGTGTTAATATTAATCTGTGTTCTCTGTCAGTGTGTTAATATTACCGAGGACAGTGGGGGTGTTTTACACTTCACAGGGTGTATCTGACTGTGGGTCATGATATACACAGTGTGTCAGTGAGTGTGTTAATATTAATCTGTGTTCTCTGTCAGTGTGTTAATATTACTGAGGACAGTGGGGGTGTTTTACACTTCACAGGGTGTATCTGACTGTGGGTCATGATATACACAGTGTGTCAGTGAGTGTGTTAATATTAATCTGTGTTCTCTATCAGTGTGTTAATATTGCTGAGGACAGTGGGAATGTTTTACACTTCACAGGGTGTATCTGACTGTGGGTCATGATGTACACAGTGTGTCAGTGAGTGTGTTTATATTAATCTGTGTTCTCTGTCAGTGTGTTAATATTACTGAGGACAGTGGGGGTGTTTTACACTTCACAGGGTGTATCTGACTGTGGGTCATGATGTACACAGTGTGTCAGTGAGTGTGTTAATATTAATCTGTGTTCTCTGTCAGTGTGTTAATATTCCTGAGGACAGTGGGGGTGTTTTACACTTCACAGAGTGTATCTGACTGTGGGTCATGATATACACAGTGTGTCTGTGAGTGTGTTAATATTAATCTGTGTTCTCTGTCAGTGTGTTAATATTGCTAAGGACAGTGGGGGTGTTTTACACTTCACAGGGTGTATCTGGCTGTGGGTCATGATGTACACAGTGTGTCAGTGAGTGTGTTAATATTAATCTGTGTTCTCTGTCAGTGTGTTCATATTACTGAGGACAGTGGGGGTGTTTTACACTTCACAGGGTGTATCTGACTGTGGGTCATGATATACACAGTGTGTCAGTGAGTGTGTTAATATTAATCTGTGTTCTCTGTCAGTGTGTTAATATTCCTGAGGACAGTGGGGATGTTTTACACTTCACAGGGTGTATCTGACTGTGCGTCATGATATACACAGTGTGTCAGTGAGTGTGTTAATATTAATCTGTGTTCTCTGTCAGTGTGTTGATATTACTGAGGACAGTGGGGGTGTTTTACACTTCACAGGGTGTATCTGACTGTGGGTCATGATATACACAGTGTGTCAGTGAGTGTGTTAATATTAATCTGTGTTCTCTGTCAGTGTGTTAATATTCCTGAGGACAGTGGGGGTGTTTTACACTTCACAGGGTGTATCTGACTGTGGGTCATGATGTACACAGTGTGTCAGTGAGTGTGTTAATATTAATCTGTGTTCTCTGTCAGTGTGTTAATATTACCGAGGACAGTGGGGTGTTTTACACTTCACAGGGTGTATCTGACTGTGGGTCATGATATACACAGTGTGTCAGTGAGTGTGTTAATATTAATCTGTGTTCTCTATCAGTGTGTTAATATTGCTGAGGACAGTGGGAATGTTTTACACTTCACAGGGTGTATCTGACTGTGGGTCATGATGTACACAGTGTGTCAGTGAGTGTGTTTATATTAATCTGTGTTCTCTGTCAGTGTGTTAATATTACTGAGGACAGTGGGGGTGTTTTACACTTCACAGGGTGTATCTGACTGTGGGTCATGATGTACAGAGTGTGTCAGTGAGTGTGTTAATATTAATCTGTGTTCTCTGTCAGTGTGTTAATATTCCTGAGGACAGTGGGGGTGTTTTACACTTCACAGAGTGTATCTGACTGTGGGTCATGATATACACAGTGTGTCTGTGAGTGTGTTAATATTAATCTGTGTTCTCTGTCAGTGTGTTAATATTGCTAAGGACAGTGGGGGTGTTTTACACTTCACAGGGTGTATCTGGCTGTGGGTCATGATGTACACAGTGTGTCAGTGAGTGTGTTAATATTAATCTGTGTTCTCTGTCAGTGTGTTAATATTACTGAGGACAGTGGGGGTGTTTTACACTTCACCGGGTGTATCTGACTGTGAGTCATGATGTACACAGTGTGTCAGTGAGTGTGTTAATATTAATCTGTGTTCTCTGTCAGTGTGTTAATATTACTGAGGACAGAGGGGGTGTTTTACACTTCACCGGGTGTATCTGACTGTGGGTCATGATGTACACAGTGTGTCAGTGAGTGTGTTAATATTAATCTGTGTTCTCTGTCAGTGTGTTAATATTACTGAGGACAGTGGGGGTGTTTTACACTTCACAGGGTGTATCTGACTGTGGGTCATGATATACACAGTGTGTCAGTGAGTGTGTTAATATTAATCTGTGTTCTCTGTCAGTGTGTTAATATTCCTGAGGACAGTGGGGGTGTTTTACACTTCACAGGGTGTATCTGACTGTGGTTCATGATATACACAGTGTGTCAGTGAGTGTGTTAATATTAATCTGTGTTCTCTGTCAGTGTGTTAATATTCCTGAGGACAGTGGGGTGTTTTACACTTCACAGGGTGTATCTGACTGTGGGTCATGATATACACAGTGTGTCAGTGAGTGTGTTAATATTAATCTGTGTTCTCTGTCAGTGTGTTAATATTACTGAGGAAAGTGGGGATGTTTTACACTTCACAGGGTGCATCTAACTGTGGGTCATGATATACACAGTGTGTCAGTGAGTGTGTTAATATTAATCTGTGTTCTCTGTCAGTGTGTTAATATTACTGATGACAGTGGGGGTGTTTTACACTTCACAGGGTGTATCTGACTGTGGGTCATGATATACACAGTGTGTCAGTGAGTGTGTTAATATTAATCTGTGTCCTCTGTCAGTGTGTTAATATTACTGAGGACAGTGGGGGTGTTTTACACTTCACAGGGTGTATGTGACTGTGGGTCATGATATACACAGTGTGTCAGTGAGTGTGTTAATATTAATCTGTGTTCTCTGTCAGTGTGTTAATATTCCTGAGGACAGTGGGGGTGTTTTACACTTCACAGGGTGTATCTGACTGTGGGTCATGATGTACACAGTGTGTCAGTGAGTGTGTTAATATTAATCTGTGTTCTCTGTCAGTGTGTTAATATTACCGAGGACAGTGGGGTGTTTTACACTTCACAGGGTGTATCTGACTGTGGGTCATGATATACACAGTGTGTCAGTGAGTGTGTTAATATTAATCTGTGTTCTCTATCAGTGTGTTAATATTGCTGAGGACAGTGGGAATGTTTTACACTTCACAGGGTGTATCTGACTGTGGGTCATGATGTACACAGTGTGTCAGTGAGTGTGTTAATATTAATCTGTGTTCTCTGTCAGGGTGTTAATATTACTGAGGACAGTGGGGGTGTTTTACACTTCACAGGGTGTATCTGACTGTGGGTCATGATGTACACAGTGTGTCCGTGAGTGTGTTAATATTAATCTGTGTTCTCTGTCAGTGTGTTAATATTCCTGAGGACATTGGGGGTGTTTTACACTTCACAGAGTGTATCTGACTGTGGGTCATGATATACACAGTGTGTCTGTGAGTGTGTTAATATTAATCTGTGTTCTCTGTCAGTGTGTTAATATTACTGAGGACAGTGGGGGTGTTTTACACTTCACCGGGTGTATCTGACTGTGAGTCATGATGTACACAGTGTGTCAGTGAGTGTGTTAATATTAATCTGTGTTCTCTGTCAGTGTGCTAATATTCCTGAGGACAGTGGGGGTGTTTTACACTTCACAGGGTGTATCTGACTGTGGTTCATGATATACACAGTGTGTCAGTGAGTGTGTTAATATTAATCTGTGCTCTCTGTCAGTGTGTTAATATTCCTGAGGACAGTGGGGTGTTTTACACTTCACAGGGTGTATCTGACTGTGGGTGATGATATACACAGTGTGTCAGTGAGTGTGTTAATATTAATCTGTGTTCTCTGTCAGTGTGTTAATATTACTGAGGACAGTGGGGGTGTTTTACACTTCACAGGGTGTATCTGACTGTGGGTCATGATATACGCAGTGTGTCAGTGAGTGTGTTAATATTAATCTGTGTTCTCTGTCAGTGTGCTAATATTCCTGAGGACAGTGGGGGTGTTTTACACTTCACAGGGTGTATCTGACTGTGGTTCATGATATACACAGTGTGTCAGTGAGTGTGTTAATATTAATCTGTGCTCTCTGTCAGTGTGTTAATATTCCTGAGGACAGTGGGGTGTTTTACACTTCACAGGGTGTATCTGACTGTGGGTGATGATATACACAGTGTGTCAGTGAGTGTGTTAATATTAATCTGTGTTCTCTGTCAGTGTGTTAATATTACTGAGGACAGTGGGGATGTTTTACACTTCACAGGGTGCATCTAACTGTGGGTCATGATATACACAGTGTGTCAGTGAGTGTGTTAATATTAATCTGTGTTCTCTGTCAGTGTGTTAATATTACTGAGGACAGTGGGGGTGTTGTACACTTCACAGGGTGTATCTGACTGTGGGTCATGATATACACAGTGTGTCAGTGAGTGTGTTAATATTAATCTGTGTCCTCTGTCAGTGTGTTAATATTACTGAGGACAGTGGGGGTGTTTTACACTTCACAGGGTGTATCTGACTGTGGGTCATGATGTACACAGTGTGTCAGTGAGTGTGTTAATATTAATCTGTGTTCTCTGTCAGTGTGTTAATATTACTGAGGACAGTGGGGGTGTTTTACACTTCACAGGGTGTATCTGACTGTGGGTCATGATGTACACAGTGTGTCAGTGAGTGTGTTAATATTAATCTGTGTTCTCTGTCAGTGTGTTAATATTACTGAGGACAGTGGGGGTGTTTTACACTTCACAGGGTGTATCTGACTGTGGGTCATGATATACACAGTGTGTCAGTGAGTGTGTTAATATTAATCTGTGTTCTCTGTCAGTGTGTTAATATTACTGAGGTCAGTGGGGGTGTTTTACACTTCACAGGGTGTATCTGACTGTGGGTCATGATGTACACAGTGTGTCAGTGAGAGTGTTAATATTAATCTGTGTTCTCTGTCAGTGTGTTAATATTCCTGAGGACAGTGGGGGTGTTTTACACTTCACAGGGTTTATCTGACTGTGGGTCATGATGTACACAGTGTGTCAGTGAGTGTGTTAATATTAATCTGTGTACTCTGTCAGTGTGTTAATATTACTGAGGACAGTGGGGGTGTTTTACACTTCACAGGGTGTATCTGACTGTGGGTCATGATATACACAGTGTGTCAGTGAGTGTGTTAATATTAATCTGTGTTCTCTGTCAGTGTGTTAATATTACTGAGGACAGTGGGGGTGTTTTACACTTCACCGGGTGTATCTGACTGTGAGTCATGATGTACACAGTGTGTCAGTGAGTGTGTTAATATTAATCTGTGTTCTCTGTCAGTGTGTTAATATTACTGAGGACAGAGGGGGTGTTTTACACTTCACCGGGTGTATCTGACTGTGGGTCATGATGTACACAGTGTGTCAGTGAGTGTGTTAATATTAATCTGTGTTCTCTGTCAGTGTGTTAATATTACTGAGGACAGTGGTGGTGTTTTACACTTCACAGGGTGTATCTGACTGTGCGTCATGATATACGCAGTGTGTCAGTGAGTGTGTTAATATTAATCTGTGTTCTCTGTAAGTGTGCTAATATTCCTGAGGACAGTGGGGGTGTTTTACACTTCACAGGGTGTATCTGACTGTGGTTCATGATATACACAGTGTGTCAGTGAGTGTGTTAATATTAATCTGTGTTCTCTGTCAGTGTGTTAATATTCCTGAGGACAGTGGGGTGTTTTACACTTCACAGGGTGTATCTGACTGTGGGTGATGATATACACAGTGTGTCAGTGAGTGTGTTAATATTAATCTGTGTTCTCTGTCAGTGTGTTAATATTACTGAGGACAGTGGGGATGTTTTACACTTCACAGGGTGCATCTAACTGTGGGTCATGATTTACACAGTGTGTCAGTGAGTGTGTTAATATTAATCTGTGTTCTCTGTCAGTGTGTTAATATTACTGAGGACAGTGGGGGTGTTGTACACTTCACAGGGTGTATCTGACTGTGGGTCATGATATACACAGTGTGTCAGTGAGTGTGTTAATATTAATCTGTGTCCTCTGTCAGTGTGTTAATATTACTGAGGACAGTGGGGGTGTTTTACACTTCACAGGGTGTATGTGACTGTGGGTCATGATATACACAGTGTGTCAGTGAGTGTGTTAATATTAATCTGAGTTCTCTGTCAGTGTGTTAATATTCCTGAGGACAGTGGGGGTGTTTTACACTTCACAGGGTGTATCTGACTGTGGGTCATGATGTACACAGTGTGTCAGTGAGTGTGTTAATATTAATCTGTGTTCTCTGTCAGTGTGTTAGTATTACTGAGGACAGTGGGGGTGTTTTACACTTCACAGGGTGTATCTGACTGTGGGTCATGATATACACAGTGTGTCAGTGAGTGTGTTAATATTAATCTGTGTTCTCTGTCAGTGTGTTAATATTACTGAGGTCAGTGGGGGTGTTTTACACTTCACAGGGTGTATCTGACTGTGGGTCATGATGTACACAGTGTGTCAGTGAGAGTGTTAATATTAATCTGTGTTCTCTGTCAGTGTGTTAATATTCCTGAGGACAGTGGGGGTGTTTTACACTTCACAGGGTTTATCTGACTGTGGGTCATGATGTACACAGTGTGTCAGTGAGTGTGTTAATATTAATCTGTGTACTCTGTCAGTGTGTTAATATTACTGAGGACAGTGGGGGTGTTTTACACTTCACAGGGTGTATCTGACTGTGGGTCATGATATACACAGTGTGTCAGTGAGTGTGTTAATATTAATCTGTGTTCTCTGTCAGGGTGTTAATATTCCTGAGGACAGTGGAGGTGTTTTACACTTCACAGGGTGTATCTGACTGTGGGTCATGATATACACAGTGTGTCAGTGAGTGTGTTAATATTAATCTGTGTTCTCTGTCAGTGTGTTAATATTACTGAGGACAGTGGGGGTGTTTTACACTTCACAGGGTGTATCTGACTGTGGGTCATGATTTACACAGTGTGTCAGTGAGTGTGTTAATATTAATCTGTGTTCTCTGTCAGTGTGTTAATATTGCTGCGGAAAGTGGGGGTGTTTTACACTTCACAGGGTTTATCTGACTGTGGGTCATGATGTACACAGTGTGTCAGTGAGTGTGTTAATATTAATCTGTGTTCTCTGTCAGTGTTTTAATCTTCCTGAGGACGGTGGGGGTGTTTTACACTTCACAGGGTGTATCTGACTGTGGGTCATGATATACACAGTGTGTCAGTGAGTATGTTAATATTAATCTGTGTTCTCTGTCAGTGTGTTAATATTACTGAGGACAGTGGGGGTGTTTTACACTTCACAGGGTGTATCTGACTCTGGGTCATGATATACACAGTGAGTCAGTGAGTGTGTTAATATTAATCTGTGTTCTCTGTCAGTGTGTTAATATTACTGAGGACAGTGGAGGTGTTTTACACTTCACAGGGTGTATCTGACTGTGGGTCATGATATACACAGTGTGTCAGTGAGTGTGTTAATATTAATCTGTGTTCTCTGTCAGTGTGTTAATATTACTGAGGACAGTGGGGGTGTTTTACACTTCACAGGGTGTATCTGACTGTGGGTCATGATATACACAGTGTGTCAGTGAGTGTGTTAATATTAATCTGTGTTCTCTGTCAGTGTGTTAATATTCCTGAGGACAGTGGGGATGTTTTACACTTCACCGGGTGTATCTACCTGTGGGTCATGATGTACACAGTGTGTCAGTGAGTGTGTTAATATTAATCTGTGTTCTCTGTCAGGTGTTAATATTCCTGAGGACAGTGGGGGTGTTTTACACTTCACCGGGTGTATCTGACTGTGGTTCATGATATACACAGTGTGTCAGTGAGTGTGTTAATATTAATCTGTGTTCTCTGTCAGTGTGTTAATATTACTGAGGACAGTGGGGGTGTTTTACACTTCACAGGGTGTATCTGACTGTGGGTCATGATGTACACAGTGTGTCAGTGAGTGTGTTAATATTAATCTGTGTTCTCTGTCAGGTGTTAATATTACTGAGGACAGTGGGGATGTTTTACACTTCACAGGGTGTATCTGACTGTGGGTCATGATGTACACAGTGTGTCAGTGAGTGTGTTAATATTAATCTGTGTTCTCTGTCAGTGTGTTAATATTACTGAGGACAGTGGGGGTGTTTTACACTTCACCGGGTGTATCTGATGTGAGTCATGATATACACAGTGTGTCAGTGAGTGTGTTAATATTAATCTGTGTTCTCTGTCAGTGTGTTAATATTGCTAAGGACAGTGGGGGTGTTTTACACTTCACAGGGTGTATCTGGCTGTGGGTCATGATGTACACAGTGTGTCAGTGAGTGTGTTAATATTAATCTGTGTTCTCTGTCAGTGTGTTAATATTACTGAGGACAGAGGGGGTGTTTTACACTTCACCGGGTGTATCTGACTGTGGGTCATGATGTACACAGTGTGTCAGTGAGTGTGTTAATATTAATCTGTGTTCTCTGTCAGTGTGTTAATATTCCTGAGGACAGTGGGGGTGTTTTACACTTCACAGGGTGTATCTGACTGTGGGTCATGATATACACAGTGTGTCAGTGAGTGTGTTAATATTAATCTGTGTTCTCTGTCAGTGTGTTAATATTACTGAGGGCAGTGGGGGTGTTTTACACTTCACAGGGTTTATCTGACTGAGGGTCATGATATACACAGTGTGTCAGTGAGTGTGTTAATATTAATCTGTGTTCTCTGTCAGTGTGTTAATATTACTGTGGACAGTGGGGTTGTTTTACACTTCACAGGGTGTATCTGACTGTGGGTCATGATATACACAGTGTGTCAGTGAGTGTGATAATATTAATCTATGTTCTCTGTCAGTGTGTTAATATTCCTGAGGACAGTGGGGGTGTTTTAAACTTCACAGGGTTTATCTGACTGTGGGTCATGATATACACAGTGTGTCAGTGAGTGTGTTAATATTAATCTGTGTTCTCTGTCAGTGTGTTAATATTACTGAGGACAGTGGGGGTGTTTTACACATCACAGGGTTTATCTGACTGTGGGTCATGATATACACAGTGTGTCAGTGAGTGTGTTAATATTAATCTGTGTTCTCTGTCAGTGTGTTAATATTCCTGAGGACAGTGGGGGTGTTTTACACTTCACAGGGTGTATCTGACTGTGGGTCATGATATACACAGTGATTCAGTGAGTGTGTTAATATTAATCTGTGTTCTCTGTCAGTGTGTTAATATTGCTAAGGACAGTGGGGGTGTTTTACACTTCACAGGGTTTATCTGACTGTGGGTGATGATATACACAGTGTGTCAGTGAGTGTGTTAATATTAATCTGTGTTCTCTGTCAGTGTGTTAATATTCCTGAGGACAGTGGGGATGTTTTACACTTCACCGGGTGTATCTGACTGTGGGTCATGATGTACACAGTGTGTCAGTGAGTGTGTTAATATTAATCTGTGTTCTCTGTCAGGTGTTAATATTCCTGAGGACAGTGGGGGTGTTTTACACTTCACCGGGTGTATCTGACTGTGGGTCATGATATACACAGTGTGTCAGTGAGTGTGTTAATATTAATCTGTGTTCTCTGTCAGTGTGTTAATATTACTGAGGACAGTGGGGGTGTTTTACACTTCACAGGGTGTATCTGACTGTGGGTCATGATGTACACAGTGTGTCAGTGAGTGTGTTAATATTAATCTGTGTTCTCTGTCAGCTGTTAATATTACTGAGGACAGTGGGGATGTTTTACACTTCACAGGGTGTATCTGACTGTGGGCCATGATGTACACAGTGTGTCAGTGAGTGTGTTAATATTAATCTGTGTTCTCTGTCAGTGTGTTAATATTACTGAGGACAGTGGGGGTGTTTTACACTTCACCGGGTGTATCTGACTGTGAGTCATGATATACACAGTGTGTCAGTGAGTGTGTTAATATTAATCTGTGTTCTCTGTCAGTGTGTTAATATTGCTAAGGACAGTGGGGGTGTTTTACACTTCACAGGGTGTATCTGACTGTGGGTCATGATATACACAGTGTGTCAGTGAGTGTGTTAATATTAATCTGTGTTCTCTGTCAGTGTGTTAATATTACTGTGGACAGTGGGGGTGTTTTACACTTCACAGGGTGTATCTGACTGTGGGTCATGATATACACAGTGTGTCAGTGAGTGTGTTAATATTAATCTATGTTCTCTGTCAGTGTGTTAATATTCCTGAGGACAGTGGGGGTGTTTTACACTTCACAGGGTGTATCTGACTGTGGGTCATGATGTACATAGTGTGTCAGTGAGTGTGTTAATATTAATCTGTGTTCTCTGTCAGTGTGTTAATATTACTGAGGACAGTGGGGGTGTTTTACACTTCACAGGGTGTATCTGACTGTGGGTCATGATGTACACTGTGTGTCAGTGAGTGTGTTAATATTAATCTGTGTTCTCTGTCAGTGTGTTAATATTAATGAGGACAGTGGGGGTGTTTTACACTTCACAGGGTGTATCTGACTGTGGGTCATGATGTACAGAGTGTGTCAGTGAGTGTGTTAATATTAATCTGTGTTCTCTGTCAGTGTGTTAATATTCCTGAGGACAGTGGGGGTGTTTTACACTTCACAGAGTGTATCTGACTGTGGGTCATGATATACACAGTGTGTCTGTGAGTGTGTTAATATTAATCTGTGTTCTCTGTCAGTGTGTTAATATTGCTAAGGACAGTGGGGGTGTTTTACACTTCACAGGGTGTATCTGGCTGTGGGTCATGATGTACACAGTGTGTCAGTGAGTGTGTTAATATTATCCTGTGTTCTCTGTCAGTGTGTTAATATTACTGAGGACAGTGGGGGTGTTTTACACTTCACCGGGTGTATCTGACTGTGAGTCATGATGTACACAGTGTGTCAGTGAGTGTGTTAATATTAATCTGTGTTCTCTGTCAGTGTGTTAATATTACTGAGGACAGAGGGGGTGTTTTACACTTCACCGGGTGTATCTGACTGTGGGTCATGATGTACACAGTGTGTCAGTGAGTGTGTTAATATTAATCTGTGTTCTCTGTCAGTGTGTTAATATTACTGAGGACAGTGGGGGTGTTTTACACTTCACAGGGTGTATCTGACTGTGGGTCATGATATACACAGTGTGTCAGTGAGTGTGTTAATATTAATCTGTGTTCTCTGTCAGTGTGTTAATACTCCTGAGGACAGTGGGGGTGTTTTACACTTCACAGGGTGTATCTGACTGTGGTTCATGATATACACAGTGTGTCAGTGAGTGTGTTAATATTAATCTGTGTTCTCTGTCAGTGTGTTAATATTCCTGAGGACAGTGGGGTGTTTTACACTTCACAGGGTGTATCTGACTGTGGGTCATGATATACACAGTGTGTCAGTGAGTGTGTTAATATTAATCTGTGTTCTCTGTCAGTGTGTTAATATTACTGAGGAAAGTGGGGATGTTTTACACTTCACAGGGTGCATCTAACTGTGGGTCATGATATACACAGTGTGTCAGTGAGTGTGTTAATATTAATCTGTGTTCTCTGTCAGTGTGTTAATATTACTGATGACAGTGGGGGTGTTTTACACTTCACAGGGTGTATCTGACTGTGGGTCATGATATACACAGTGTGTCAGTGAGTGTGTTAATATTAATCTGTGTCCTCTGTCAGTGTGTTAATATTACTGAGGACAGTGGGGGTGTTTTACACTTCACAGGGTGTATGTGACTGTGGGTCATGATATACACAGTGTGTCAGTGAGTGTGTTAATATTAATCTGTGTTCTCTGTCAGTGTGTTAATATTCCTGAGGACAGTGGGGGTGTTTTACACTTCACAGGGTGTATCTGACTGTGGGTCATGATGTACACAGTGTGTCAGTGAGTGTGTTAATATTAATCTGTGTTCTCTGTCAGTGTGTTAATATTACCGAGGACAGTGGGGTGTTTTACACTTCACAGGGTGTATCTGACTGTGGGTCATGATATACACAGTGTGTCAGTGAGTGTGTTAATATTAATCTGTGTTCTCTATCAGTGTGTTAATATTGCTGAGGACAGTGGGAATGTTTTACACTTCACAGGGTGTATCTGACTGTGGGTCATGATGTACACAGTGTGTCAGTGAGTGTGTTAATATTAATCTGTGTTCTCTGTCAGGGTGTTAATATTACTGAGGACAGTGGGGGTGTTTTACACTTCACAGGGTGTATCTGACTGTGGGTCATGATGTACACAGTGTGTCCGTGAGTGTGTTAATATTAATCTGTGTTCTCTGTCAGTGTGTTAATATTCCTGAGGACATTGGGGGTGTTTTACACTTCACAGAGTGTATCTGACTGTGGGTCATGATATACACAGTGTGTCTGTGAGTGTGTTAATATTAATCTGTGTTCTCTGTCAGTGTGTTAATATTACTGAGGACAGTGGGGGTGTTTTACACTTCACCGGGTGTATCTGACTGTGAGTCATGATGTACACAGTGTGTCAGTGAGTGTGTTAATATTAATCTGTGTTCTCTGTCAGTGTGTTAATATTCCTGAGGACAGTGGGGGTGTTTTACACTTCACAGGGTGTATCTGACTGTGGGTCATGATATACACAGTGTGTCAGTGAGTGTGTTAATATTAATCTGTGCTCTCTGTCAGTGTGTTAATATTCCTGAGGACAGTGGGGTGTTTTACACTTCACAGGGTGTATCTGACTGTGGGTGATGATATACACAGTGTGTCAGTGAGTGTGTTAATATTAATCTGTGTTCTCTGTCAGTGTGTTAATATTACTGAGGACAGTGGGGGTGTTTTACACTTCACAGGGTGTATCTGACTGTGGGTCATGATATACGCAGTGTGTCAGTGAGTGTGTTAATATTAATCTGTGTTCTCTGTCAGTGTGCTAATATTCCTGAGGACAGTGGGGGTGTTTTACACTTCACAGGGTGTATCTGACTGTGGTTCATGATATACACAGTGTGTCAGTGAGTGTGTTAATATTAATCTGTGCTCTCTGTCAGTGTGTTAATATTCCTGAGGACAGTGGGGTGTTTTACACTTCACAGGGTGTATCTGACTGTGGGTGATGATATACACAGTGTGTCAGTGAGTGTGTTAATATTAATCTGTGTTCTCTGTCAGTGTGTTAATATTACTGAGGACAGTGGGGATGTTTTACACTTCACAGGGTGCATCTAACTGTGGGTCATGATATACACAGTGTGTCAGTGAGTGTGTTAATATTAATCTGTGTTCTCTGTCAGTGTGTTAATATTACTGAGGACAGTGGGGGTGTTGTACACTTCACAGGGTGTATCTGACTGTGGGTCATGATATACACAGTGTGTCAGTGAGTGTGTTAATATTAATCTGTGTCCTCTGTCAGTGTGTTAATATTACTGAGGACAGTGGGGGTGTTTTACACTTCACAGGGTGTATCTGACTGTGGGTCATGATGTACACAGTGTGTCAGTGAGTGTGTTAATATTAATCTGTGTTCTCTGTCAGTGTGTTAATATTACTGAGGACAGTGGGGGTGTTTTACACTTCACAGGGTGTATCTGACTGTGGGTCATGATGTACACAGTGTGTCAGTGAGTGTGTTAATATTAATCTGTGTTCTCTGTCAGTGTGTTAATATTACTGAGGACAGTGGGGGTGTTTTACACTTCACAGGGTGTATCTGACTGTGGGTCATGATATACACAGTGTGTCAGTGAGTGTGTTAATATTAATCTGTGTTCTCTGTCAGTGTGTTAATATTACTGAGGTCAGTGGGGGTGTTTTACACTTCACAGGGTGTATCTGACTGTGGGTCATGATGTACACAGTGTGTCAGTGAGAGTGTTAATATTAATCTGTGTTCTCTGTCAGTGTGTTAATATTCCTGAGGACAGTGGGGGTGTTTTACACTTCACAGGGTTTATCTGACTGTGGGTCATGATGTACACAGTGTGTCAGTGAGTGTGTTAATATTAATCTGTGTACTCTGTCAGTGTGTTAATATTACTGAGGACAGTGGGGGTGTTTTACACTTCACAGGGTGTATCTGACTGTGGGTCATGATATACACAGTGTGTCAGTGAGTGTGTTAATATTAATCTGTGTTCTCTGTCAGTGTGTTAATATTACTGAGGACAGTGGGGGTGTTTTACACTTCACCGGGTGTATCTGACTGTGAGTCATGATGTACACAGTGTGTCAGTGAGTGTGTTAATATTAATCTGTGTTCTCTGTCAGTGTGTTAATATTACTGAGGACAGAGGGGGTGTTTTACACTTCACAGGGTGTATCTGACTGTGGGTCATGATGTACACAGTGTGTCAGTGAGTGTGTTAATATTAATCTGTGTTCTCTGTCAGTGTGTTAATATTACTGAGGACAGTGGTGGTGTTTTACACTTCACAGGGTGTATCTGACTGTGCGTCATGATATACGCAGTGTGTCAGTGAGTGTGTTAATATTAATCTGTGTTCTCTGTAAGTGTGCTAATATTCCTGAGGACAGTGGGGGTGTTTTACACTTCACAGGGTGTATCTGACTGTGGTTCATGATATACACAGTGTGTCAGTGAGTGTGTTAATATTAATCTGTGTTCTCTGTCAGTGTGTTAATATTCCTGAGGACAGTGGGGTGTTTTACACTTCACAGGGTGTATCTGACTGTGGGTGATGATATACACAGTGTGTCAGTGAGTGTGTTAATATTAATCTGTGTTCTCTGTCAGTGTGTTAATATTACTGAGGACAGTGGGGATGTTTTACACTTCACAGGGTGCATCTAACTGTGGGTCATGATTTACACAGTGTGTCAGTGAGTGTGTTAATATTAATCTGTGTTCTCTGTCAGTGTGTTAATATTACTGAGGACAGTGGGGGTGTTGTACACTTCACAGGGTGTATCTGACTGTGGGTCATGATATACACAGTGTGTCAGTGAGTGTGTTAATATTAATCTGTGTCCTCTGTCAGTGTGTTAATATTACTGAGGACAGTGGGGGTGTTTTACACTTCACACGGTGTATGTGACTGTGGGTCATGATATACACAGTGTGTCAGTGAGTGTGTTAATATTAATCTGAGTTCTCTGTCAGTGTGTTAATATTCCTGAGGACAGTGGGGGTGTTTTACACTTCACAGGGTGTATCTGACTGTGGGTCATGATGTACACAGTGTGTCAGTGAGTGTGTTAATATTAATCTGTGTTCTCTGTCAGTGTGTTAGTATTACTGAGGACAGTGGGGGTGTTTTACACTTCACAGGGTGTATCTGACTGTGGGTCATGATATACACAGTGTGTCAGTGAGTGTGTTAATATTAATCTGTGTTCTCTGTCAGTGTGTTAATATTACTGAGGTCAGTGGGGGTGTTTTACACTTCACAGGGTGTATCTGACTGTGGGTCATGATGTACACAGTGTGTCAGTGAGAGTGTTAATATTAATCTGTGTTCTCTGTCAGTGTGTTAATATTCCTGAGGACAGTGGGGGTGTTTTACACTTCACAGGGTTTATCTGACTGTGGGTCATGATGTACACAGTGTGTCAGTGAGTGTGTTAATATTAATCTGTGTACTCTGTCAGTGTGTTAATATTACTGAGGACAGTGGGGGTGTTTTACACTTCACAGGGTGTATCTGACTGTGGGTCATGATATACACAGTGTGTCAGTGAGTGTGTTAATATTAATCTGTGTTCTCTGTCAGGGTGTTAATATTCCTGAGGACAGTGGAGGTGTTTTACACTTCACAGGGTGTATCTGACTGTGGGTCATGATATACACAGTGTGTCAGTGAGTGTGTTAATATTAATCTGTGTTCTCTGTCAGTGTGTTAATATTACTGAGGACAGTGGGGGTGTTTTACACTTCACAGGGTGTATCTGACTGTGGGTCATGATTTACACAGTGTGTCAGTGAGTGTGTTAATATTAATCTGTGTTCTCTGTCAGTGTGTTAATATTGCTGCGGAAAGTGGGGGTGTTTTACACTTCACAGGGTTTATCTGACTGTGGGTCATGATGTACACAGTGTGTCAGTGAGTGTGTTAATATTAATCTGTGTTCTCTGTCAGTGTTTTAATCTTCCTGAGGACGGTGGGGGTGTTTTACACTTCACAGGGTGTATCTGACTGTGGGTCATGATATACACAGTGTGTCAGTGAGTATGTTAATATTAATCTGTGTTCTCTGTCAGTGTGTTAATATTACTGAGGACAGTGGGGGTGTTTTACACTTCACAGGGTGTATCTGACTCTGGGTCATGATATACACAGTGAGTCAGTGAGTGTGTTAATATTAATCTGTGTTCTCTGTCAGTGTGTTAATATTACTGAGGACAGTGGAGGTGTTTTACACTTCACAGGGTGTATCTGACTGTGGGTCATGATATACACAGTGTGTCAGTGAGTGTGTTAATATTAATCTGTGTTCTCTGTCAGTGTGTTAATATTACTGAGGACAGTGGGGGTGTTTTACACTTCACAGGGTGTATCTGACTGTGGGTCATGATATACACAGTGTGTCAGTGAGTGTGTTAATATTAATCTGTGTTCTCTGTCAGTGTGTTAATATTCCTGAGGACAGTGGGGATGTTTTACACTTCACCGGGTGTATCTACCTGTGGGTCATGATGTACACAGTGTGTCAGTGAGTGTGTTAATATTAATCTGTGTTCTCTGTCAGGTGTTAATATTCCTGAGGACAGTGGGGGTGTTTTACACTTCACCGGGTGTATCTGACTGTGGTTCATGATATACACAGTGTGTCAGTGAGTGTGTTAATATTAATCTGTGTTCTCTGTCAGTGTGTTAATATTACTGAGGACAGTGGGGGTGTTTTACACTTCACAGGGTGTATCTGACTGTGGGTCATGATGTACACAGTGTGTCAGTGAGTGTGTTAATATTAATCTGTGTTCTCTGTCAGGTGTTAATATTACTGAGGACAGTGGGGATGTTTTACACTTCACAGGGTGTATCTGACTGTGGGTCATGATGTACACAGTGTGTCAGTGAGTGTGTTAATATTAATCTGTGTTCTCTGTCAGTGTGTTAATATTACTGAGGACAGTGGGGGTGTTTTACACTTCACCGGGTGTATCTGATGTGAGTCATGATATACACAGTGTGTCAGTGAGTGTGTTAATATTAATCTGTGTTCTCTGTCAGTGTGTTAATATTGCTAAGGACAGTGGGGGTGTTTTACACTTCACAGGGTGTATCTGGCTGTGGGTCATGATGTACACAGTGTGTCAGTGAGTGTGTTAATATTAATCTGTGTTCTCTGTCAGTGTGTTAATATTACTGAGGACAGAGGGGGTGTTTTACACTTCACCGGGTGTATCTGACTGTGGGTCATGATGTACACAGTGTGTCAGTGAGTGTGTTAATATTAATCTGTGTTCTCTGTCAGTGTGTTAATATTCCTGAGGACAGTGGGGGTGTTTTACACTTCACAGGGTGTATCTGACTGTGGGTCATGATATACACAGTGTGTCAGTGAGTGTGTTAATATTAATCTGTGTTCTCTGTCAGTGTGTTAATATTACTGAGGGCAGTGGGGGTGTTTTACACTTCACAGGGTTTATCTGACTGAGGGTCATGATATACACAGTGTGTCAGTGAGTGTGTTAATATTAATCTGTGTTCTCTGTCAGTGTGTTAATATTACTGTGGACAGTGGGGTTGTTTTACACTTCACAGGGTGTATCTGACTGTGGGTCATGATATACACAGTGTGTCAGTGAGTGTGATAATATTAATCTATGTTCTCTGTCAGTGTGTTAATATTCCTGAGGACAGTGGGGGTGTTTTAAACTTCACAGGGTTTATCTGACTGTGGGTCATGATATACACAGTGTGTCAGTGAGTGTGTTAATATTAATCTGTGTTCTCTGTCAGTGTGTTAATATTACTGAGGACAGTGGGGGTGTTTTACACATCACAGGGTTTATCTGACTGTGGGTCATGATATACACAGTGTGTCAGTGAGTGTGTTAATATTAATCTGTGTTCTCTGTCAGTGTGTTAATATTCCTGAGGACAGTGGGGGTGTTTTACACTTCACAGGGTTTATCTGACTGTGGGTCATGATATACACAGTGTGTCAGTGAGTGTGTTAATATTAATCTGTGTTCTCTGTCAGTGTGTTAATATTCCTGAGGACAGTGGGGGTGTTTTACACTTCACAGGGTGTATCTGACTGTGGGTCATGATATACACAGTGTTTCAGTGAGTGTGTTAATATTAATCTGTGTTCTCTGTCAGTGTGTTAATATTGCTAAGGACAGTGGGGGTGTTTTACACTTCACAGGGTTTATCTGACTGTGGGTGATGATATACACAGTGTGTCAGTGAGTGTGTTAATATTAATCTGTGTTCTCTGTCAGTGTGTTAATATTCCTGAGGACAGTGGGGATGTTTTACACTTCACCGGGTGTATCTGACTGTGGGTCATGATGTACACAGTGTGTCAGTGAGTGTGTTAATATTAATCTGTGTTCTCTGTCAGGTGTTAATATTCCTGAGGACAGTGGGGGTGTTTTACACTTCACCGGGTGTATCTGACTGTGGGTCATGATATACACAGTGTGTCAGTGAGTGTGTTAATATTAATCTGTGTTCTCTGTCAGTGTGTTAATATTACTGAGGACAGTGGGGGTGTTTTACACTTCACAGGGTGTATCTGACTGTGGGTCATGATGTACACAGTGTGTCAGTGAGTGTGTTAATATTAATCTGTGTTCTCTGTCAGCTGTTAATATTACTGAGGACAGTGGGGATGTTTTACACTTCACAGGGTGTATCTGACTGTGGGCCATGATGTACACAGTGTGTCAGTGAGTGTGTTAATATTAATCTGTGTTCTCTGTCAGTGTGTTAATATTACTGAGGACAGTGGGGGTGTTTTACACTTCACCGGGTGTATCTGACTGTGAGTCATGATATACACAGTGTGTCAGTGAGTGTGTTAATATTAATCTGTGTTCTCTGTCAGTGTGTTAATATTGCTAAGGACAGTGGGGGTGTTTTACACTTCACAGGGTGTATCTGACTGTGGGTCATGATATACACAGTGTGTCAGTGAGTGTGTTAATATTAATCTGTGTTCTCTGTCAGTGTGTTAATATTACTGTGGACAGTGGGGGTGTTTTACACTTCACAGGGTGTATCTGACTGTGGGTCATGATATACACAGTGTGTCAGTGAGTGTGTTAATATTAATCTATGTTCTCTGTCAGTGTGTTAATATTCCTGAGGACAGTGGGGGTGTTTTACACTTCACAGGGTTTATCTGACTGTGGGTCATGATATACACAGTGTGTCAGTGAGTGTGTTAATATTAATCTGTGTTCTCTGTCAGTGTGTTAATATTACTGAGGACAGTGGGGGTGTTTTACACTTCACAGGGTTTATCTGACTGTGGGTCATGATATACACAGTGTGTCAGTGAGTGTGTTAATATTAATCTGTGTTCTCTGTCAGTGTGTTAATATTCCTGAGGACAGTGGGGGTGTTTTACACTTCACAGGGTTTATCTGACTGTGGGTCATGATATACACAGTGTGTCAGTGAGTGTGTTTATATTAATCTGTGTTCTCTGTCAGTGTGTTAATATTCCTGAGGACAGTGGGGGTGTTTTACACTTCACAGGGTGTATCTGACTGTGGGTCATGATATACACAGTGTGTCAGTGAGTGTGTTAATATTAATCTCTGTTCTCTGTCAGTGTGTTAATCTTGCTAAGGACAGTGGGGGTGTTTTACACTTCACAGGGTGTATCTGGCTGTGGGTCATGATGTACACAGTGTGTCAGTGAGTGTGTTAATATTAATCTGTGTTCTCTGTCAGTGTGTTAATATTACTGAGGACAGTGGGGGTGTTTTACACTTCACAGGGTTTATCTGACTGTGGGTGATGATATACACAGTGTGTCAGTGAGTGTGTTAATATTAATCTGTGTTCTCTGTCAGTGTGTTAATATTCCTGAGGACAGTGGGGGTGTTTTACACTTCACAGGGTGTATCTGACTGTGGGTCATGATATACACAGTGTGTCAGTGAGTGTGTTAATATTAATCTGTGTTCTCTGTCAGTGTGTTAATATTACTGAGGACAGTGGGGATGTTTTACACTTCACAGGGTGTATCTGACTGTGGGTCATGATATACACAGTGTGTCAGTGAGTGTGTTAATATTAATCTGTGTTCTCTGTCAGTGTGTTAATATTACTGAGGACAGTGGGGGTGTTTTACACTTCACAGGGTGTATCTGACTGTGACTCATGATATACACAGTGTGTCAGTGAGTGTGTTAATATTAATCTGTGTTCTCTGTCAGTGTGTTAATATTCCTGAGGACAGTGGGGGTGTTTTACTCTTCACAGGGTGTATCTGACTGTGGGTCATGATATACACAGTGTGTCAGTGAGTGTGTTAATATTAATCTGTGTTCTCTGTCAGTGTGTTAATATTACTGAGGACAGTGGGGGTGTTTTACACTTCACAGGGTGTATCTGACTGTGGGTCATGATATACACAGTGTGTCAGTGAGTGTGTTAATATTAATCTGTGTTCTCTGTCAGTGTGTTAATATTCCTGAGGACAGTGGGGGTGTTTTACACTTCACAGGGTTTATCTGACTGTGGGTCATGATGTACACAGTGTGTCAGTGAGTGTGTTAATATTAATCTGTGTTCTCTGTCAGTGTGTTAATATTACTGAGGACAGTGGGGGTGTTTTACACTTCACAGGATGTATCTGACTGTGGGTCATGATATACACAGTGTGTCAGTGAGTGTGTTAATATTAATCTGTGTTCTCTGTCAGTGTGTTAATATTCTTGAGGACAGTGGGGGTGTTTTACACTTCACAGGGTTTATCTGACTGTGGGTCATGATGTACACAGTGTGTCAGTGAGTGTGTTAATATTAATCTGTGTTCTCTGTCAGTGTGTTAATATTACTGAGGACAGTGGGGGTGTTTTACACTTCACAGGGTGTATCTGACTGTGGGTCATGATATACACAGTGTGTCAGTGAGTGTGTTAATATTAATCTGTGTTCTCTGTCAGTGTGTTAATATTACTGAGGACAGTGGGGGTGTTTTACACTTCACAGGGTGTATCTGACTGTGGGTCATGATATCCACAGTGTGTCAGTGAGTGTGTTAATATTAATCTGTGTTCTCTGTCAGTGTGTTAATATTCCTGAGGACAGTGGGGGTGTTTTACACTTCACAGGGTGTATCTGACTGTGGGTCATGATATACACAGTGTGTCAGTGAGTGTGTTAATATTAATCTGTGTTCTCTGTCAGTGTGTTAATATTCCTGAGGACAGTGGGGGTGTTTTACACTTCACAGGGTGTATCTGACTGTGGGTCATGATATACACAGTGTGTCAGTGAGTGTGTTAATATTAATCTGTGTTCTCTGTCAGTGTGTTAATATTACTGAGGACAGTGGGGGTGTTTTACACTTCACAGGGTGTATCTGACTGTGGGTCATGATATACACAGTGTGTCAGTGAGTGTGTTAATATTAATCTGTGTTCTCTGTCAGTGTGTTAATATTCCTGAGGACAGTGGGGGTGTTTTACACTTCACAGGGTTTATCTGACTGTGGGTCATGATGTACACAGTGTGTCAGTGAGTGTGTTAATATTAATCTGTGTTCTCTGTCAGTGTGTTAATATTACTGAGGACAGTGGGGGTGTTTTACACTTCACAGGGTGTATCTGACTGTGGGTCATGATATACACAGTGTGTCAGTGAGTGTGTTAATATTAATCTGTGTTCTCTGTCAGTGTGTTAATATTACTGAGGACAGTGGGGGTGTTTTACACTTCACAGGGTGTATCTGACTGTGGGTCATGATATACACAGTGTGTCAGTGAGTGTGTTAATATTAATCTGTGTTCTCTGTCAGTGTGTTAATATTACTGAGGACAGTGGGGGTGTTTTACACTTCACAGGGTGTATCTGACTGTGGGTCATGATATACACAGTGTGTCAGTGAGTGTGTTAATATTAATCTGTGTTCTCTGTCAGTGTGTTAATATTCCTGAGGACAGTGGGGGTGTTTTACACTTCACAGGGTGTATCTGACTGTGGGTCATGATATACACAGTGTGTCAGTGAGTGTGTTAATATTAATCTGTGTTCTCTGTCAGTGTGTTAATATTACTGAGGACAGTGGGGGTGTTTTACACTTCACAGGGTGTATCTGACTGTGGGTCATGATGTACACAGTGTGTCAGTGAGTGTGTTAATATTAATCTGTGTTCTCTGTCAGTGTGTTAATATTACTGAGGACAGTGGGGGTGTTTTACACTTCACAGGGTGTATCTGACTGTGGGTCATGATATACACAGTGTGTCAGTGAGTGTGTGAATATTAATCTGTGTTCTCTGTCAGTGTGTTAATATTCCTGAGGACAGTGGGGGTGTTTTACACTTCACAGGGTGTATCTGACTGTGGATCATGATATACACAGTGTGTCAGTGAGTGTGTTAATATTAATCTGTGTTCTCTGTCAGTGTGTTAATATTACTGAGGACAGTGGGGGTGTTCTACACTTCACAGGGTGTATCTGACTGTGGGTCATGATATACACAGTGTGTCAGTGAGTGTGTTAATATTAATCTGTGTTCTCTGTCAGTGTGTTAATATTACTGAGGACAGTGGGGATGTTTTACACTTCACAGGGTGCATCTGACTGTGGGTCATGATGTACACAGTGTGTCAGTGAGTGTGTTAATATTAATCTGTGTTCTCTGTCAGTGTGTTAATATTACTGAGGACAGTGGGGGTGTTTTACACTTCACAGGGTGTATCTGACTGTGGGTCATGATATACACAGTGTGTCAGTGAGTGTGTTAATATTAATCTGTGTTCTCTGTCAGTGTGTTAATATTACTGAGGACAGTGGGGGTGTTTTACACTTCACAGGGTGTATCTGACTGTGGGTCATGATATACACAGTGTGTCAGTGAGTGTGTTAATATTAATCTGTGTTCTCTGTCAGTGTGTTAATATTCCTGAGGACAGTGGGGGTGTTTTACACTTCACAGGGGGTATCTGACTGTGGGTCATGATATACACAGTGTGTCAGTGAGTGTGTTAATATTAATCTGTGTTCTCTGTCAGTGTGTTAATATTACTGAGGACAGTGGGGGTGTTTTACACTTCACAGGGTGTATCTGACTGTGGGTCATGATATACACAGTGTGTCAGTGAGTCTGTTAATATTTATCTGTGTTCTCTGTCAGTGTGTTAATATTGCTGAGGACAGTGGGGGTGTTTTACACTTCACAGGGTTTATCTGACTGTGGGTCGTGATGTTCACAGTGTGTCAGTGAGTGTGTTAATATTAATCTATGTTCTCTGTCAGTGTTTTAATCTTCCTGAGGACAGTGGGGGTTTTTTACACTTCACAGGGTGTATATGACAGTGAGTCATGATGTACACAGTGTGTCAGTGAGTGTGTTAATATTAAACTGTGTTCTCTGTCAGTGTGTTAATATTACTGAGGACAGTGGGGGTGTTTTAGACTTCACAGGGTGTATCTGACTGTGGGTCATGATGTACACAGTGTGTCAGTGAGTGTGTTAATATTAATCTGTGTTCTCTGTCAGTGTGTTAATATTACTGAGGACAGTGGGGGTGTTTTACACTTCGCAGGGTTTATCTGACTGTGGGTCATGATATACACAGTGTGTCAGTGAGTGTGTTAATATTAATCTGTGTTCTCTGTCAGTGTGGTAATATTACTGAGGACAGTGGGGGTGTTTTACACTTCACAGGGTGTATCTGACTGTGGGTCATGATATACACAGTGTGTCAGTGAGTGTGTTAATATTAATCTGTGTTCTCTGTCAGTGTGTTAATATTACTGAGGACAGTGGGGGTGTTTTACACTTCACAGGGTGTATCTGACTGTGGGTCATGATATACACAGTGTGTCAGTGAGTGTGTTAATATTAATCTGTGTTCTCTGTCAGTGTGTTAATATTCCTGAGGACAGTGGGGGTGTTTTACACTTCACAGGGTGTATCTGACTGTGGGTCATGATATACACAGTGTGTCAGTGAGTGTGTTAATATTAATCTGTGTTCTCTGTCAGTGTGTTAATATTACTGAGGACAGTGGGGATGTTTTACACTTCACAGGGTGTATCTGACTGTGGGTCATGATATACACAGTGTGTCAGTGAGTGTGTTAATATTAATCTGTGTTCTCTGTCAGTGTGTTAATATTACTGAGGACAGTGGGGGTGTTTTACACTTCACAGGGTGTATCTGACTGTGACTCATGATATACACAGTGTGTCAGTGAGTGTGTTAATATTAATCTGTGTTCTCTGTCAGTGTGTTAATATTCCTGAGGACAGTGGGGGTGTTTTACTCTTCACAGGGTGTATCTGACTGTGGGTCATGATATACACAGTGTGTCAGTGAGTGTGTTAATATTAATCTGTGTTCTCTGTCAGTGTGTTAATATTACTGAGGACAGTGGGGGTGTTTTACACTTCACAGGGTGTATCTGACTGTGGGTCATGATATACACAGTGTGTCAGTGAGTGTGTTAATATTAATCTGTGTTCTCTGTCAGTGTGTTAATATTCCTGAGGACAGTGGGGGTGTTTTACACTTCACAGGGTTTATCTGACTGTGGGTCATGATGTACACAGTGTGTCAGTGAGTGTGTTAATATTAATCTGTGTTCTCTGTCAGTGTGTTAATATTACTGAGGACAGTGGGGGTGTTTTACACTTCACAGGGTGTATCTGACTGTGGGTCATGATATACACAGTGTGTCAGTGAGTGTGTTAATATTAATCTGTGTTCTCTGTCAGTGTGTTAATATTCTTGAGGACAGTGGGGGTGTTTTACACTTCACAGGGTTTATCTGACTGTGGGTCATGATGTACACAGTGTGTCAGTGAGTGTGTTAATATTAATCTGTGTTCTCTGTCAGTGTGTTAATATTACTGAGGACAGTGGGGGTGTTTTACACTTCACAGGGTGTATCTGACTGTGGGTCATGATATACACAGTGTGTCAGTGAGTGTGTTAATATTAATCTGTGTTCTCTGTCAGTGTGTTAATATTACTGAGGACAGTGGGGGTGTTTTACACTTCACAGGGTGTATCTGACTGTGGGTCATGATATCCACAGTGTGTCAGTGAGTGTGTTAATATTAATCTGTGTTCTCTGTCAGTGTGTTAATATTCCTGAGGACAGTGGGGGTGTTTTACACTTCACAGGGTGTATCTGACTGTGGGTCATGATATACACAGTGTGTCAGTGAGTGTGTTAATATTAATCTGTGTTCTCTGTCAGTGTGTTAATATTCCTGAGGACAGTGGGGGTGTTTTACACTTCACAGGGTGTATCTGACTGTGGGTCATGATATACACAGTGTGTCAGTGAGTGTGTTAATATTAATCTGTGTTCTCTGTCAGTGTGTTAATATTACTGAGGACAGTGGGGGTGTTTTACACTTCACAGGGTGTATCTGACTGTGGGTCATGATATACACAGTGTGTCAGTGAGTGTGTTAATATTAATCTGTGTTCTCTGTCAGTGTGTTAATATTCCTGAGGACAGTGGGGGTGTTTTACACTTCACAGGGTTTATCTGACTGTGGGTCATGATGTACACAGTGTGTCAGTGAGTGTGTTAATATTAATCTGTGTTCTCTGTCAGTGTGTTAATATTACTGAGGACAGTGGGGGTGTTTTACACTTCACAGGGTGTATCTGACTGTGGGTCATGATATACACAGTGTGTCAGTGAGTGTGTTAATATTAATCTGTGTTCTCTGTCAGTGTGTTAATATTACTGAGGACAGTGGGGGTGTTTTACACTTCACAGGGTGTATCTGACTGTGGGTCATGATATACACAGTGTGTCAGTGAGTGTGTTAATATTAATCTGTGTTCTCTGTCAGTGTGTTAATATTACTGAGGACAGTGGGGGTGTTTTACACTTCACAGGGTGTATCTGACTGTGGGTCATGATATACACAGTGTGTCAGTGAGTGTGTTAATATTAATCTGTGTTCTCTGTCAGTGTGTTAATATTCCTGAGGACAGTGGGGGTGTTTTACACTTCACAGGGTGTATCTGACTGTGGGTCATGATATACACAGTGTGTCAGTGAGTGTGTTAATATTAATCTGTGTTCTCTGTCAGTGTGTTAATATTACTGAGGACAGTGGGGGTGTTTTACACTTCACAGGGTGTATCTGACTGTGGGTCATGATGTACACAGTGTGTCAGTGAGTGTGTTAATATTAATCTGTGTTCTCTGTCAGTGTGTTAATATTACTGAGGACAGTGGGGGTGTTTTACACTTCACAGGGTGTATCTGACTGTGGGTCATGATATACACAGTGTGTCAGTGAGTGTGTGAATATTAATCTGTGTTCTCTGTCAGTGTGTTAATATTCCTGAGGACAGTGGGGGTGTTTTACACTTCACAGGGTGTATCTGACTGTGGGTCATGATATACACAGTGTGTCAGTGAGTGTGTTAATATTAATCTGTGTTCTCTGTCAGTGTGTTAATATTACTGAGGACAGTGGGGGTGTTCTACACTTCACAGGGTGTATCTGACTGTGGGTCATGATATACACAGTGTGTCAGTGAGTGTGTTAATATTAATCTGTGTTCTCTGTCAGTGTGTTAATATTACTGAGGACAGTGGGGATGTTTTACACTTCACAGGGTGCATCTGACTGTGGGTCATGATGTACACAGTGTGTCAGTGAGTGTGTTAATATTAATCTGTGTTCTCTGTCAGTGTGTTAATATTACTGAGGACAGTGGGGGTGTTTTACACTTCACAGGGTGTATCTGACTGTGGGTCATGATATACACAGTGTGTCAGTGAGTGTGTTAATATTAATCTGTGTTCTCTGTCAGTGTGTTAATATTACTGAGGACAGTGGGGGTGTTTTACACTTCACAGGGTGTATCTGACTGTGGGTCATGATATACACAGTGTGTCAGTGAGTGTGTTAATATTAATCTGTGTTCTCTGTCAGTGTGTTAATATTCCTGAGGACAGTGGGGGTGTTTTACACTTCACAGGGGGTATCTGACTGTGGGTCATGATATACACAGTGTGTCAGTGAGTGTGTTAATATTAATCTGTGTTCTCTGTCAGTGTGTTAATATTACTGAGGACAGTGGGGGTGTTTTACACTTCACAGGGTGTATCTGACTGTGGGTCATGATATACACAGTGTGTCAGTGAGTCTGTTAATATTTATCTGTGTTCTCTGTCAGTGTGTTAATATTGCTGAGGACAGTGGGGGTGTTTTACACTTCACAGGGTTTATCTGACTGTGGGTCGTGATGTTCACAGTGTGTCAGTGAGTGTGTTAATATTAATCTATGTTCTCTGTCAGTGTTTTAATCTTCCTGAGGACAGTGGGGGTGTTTTACACTTCACAGGGTGTATCTGACAGTGAGTCATGATGTACACAGTGTGTCAGTGAGTGTGTTAATATTAAACTGTGTTCTCTGTCAGTGTGTTAATATTACTGAGGACAGTGGGGGTGTTTTACACTTCACAGGGTGTATCTGACTGTGGGTCATGATGTACACAGTGTGTCAGTGAGTGTGTTAATATTAATCTGTGTTCTCTGTCAGTGTGTTAATATTACTGAGGACAGTGGGGGTGTTTTACACTTCGCAGGGTTTATCTGACTGTGGGTCATGATATACACAGTGTGTCAGTGAGTGTGTTAATATTAATCTGTGTTCTCTGTCAGTGTGGTAATATTACTGAGGACAGTGGGGGTGTTTTACACTTCACAGGGTGTATCTGACTGTGGGTCATGATATACACAGTGTGTCAGTGAGTGTGTTAATATTAATCTGTGTTCTCTGTCAGTGTGTTAATATTACTGAGGACAGTGGGGGTGTTTTACACTTCACAGGGTGTATCTGACTGTGGGTCATGATATACACAGTGTGTCAGTGAGTGTGTTAATATTAATCTGTGTTCTCTGTCAGTGTGTTAATATTCCTGAGGACAGTGGGGGTGTTTTACACTTCACAGGGTGTATCTGACTGTGGGTCATGATATACACAGTGTGTCAGTGAGTGTGTTAATATTAATCTGTGTTCTCTGTCAGTGTGTTAATATTACTGAGGACAGTGGGGATGTTTTACACTTCACAGGGTGTATCTGACTGTGGGTCATGATATACACAGTGTGTCAGTGAGTGTGTTAATATTAATCTGTGTTCTCTGTCAGTGTGTTAATATTACTGAGGACAGTGGGGGTGTTTTACACTTCACAGGGTGTATCTGACTGTGACTCATGATATACACAGTGTGACAGTGAGTGTGTTAATATTAATCTGTGTTCTCTGTCAGTGTGTTAATATTCCTGAGGACAGTGGGGATGTTTTACACTTCACAGGGTGTATCTGACTGTGGGTCATGATATACACAGTGTGTCAGT
Source organism: Heterodontus francisci (assembly GCF_036365525.1). Taxonomy (NCBI): domain Eukaryota; kingdom Metazoa; phylum Chordata; class Chondrichthyes; order Heterodontiformes; family Heterodontidae; genus Heterodontus; species Heterodontus francisci. Next base: position 661,714 of record NW_027141247.1, read on the forward strand.
GAGTGTGTTAATATTAATCTGTGTTCTCTGTCAGTGTGTTAATATTACTGAGGACAGTGGGGGTGTTTTACACTTCACAGGGTGTATCTGACTGTGGGTCATGACATACACAGTGTATCAGTGAGTGTGTTAATATTAATCTGTGTTCTCTGTCAGTGTGTTAATATTCCTGAGGACAGTGGGGGTGTTTTACACTTCACAGGGTTTATCTGACTGTGGGTCATGATGTACACAGTGTGTCAGTGAGTGTGTTAATATTAATCTGTGTTCTCTGTCAGTGTGTTAATATTACTGAGGACAGTGGGGGTGTTTTACACTTCACAGGGTGTATCTGACTGTGGGTCATGATATACACAGTGTGTCAGTGAGTGTGTTAATATTAATCTGTGTTCTCTGTCAGTGTGTTAATATTACTGAGGACAGTGGGGGTGTTTTACACTTCACAGGGTGTATCTGACTGTGGGTCATGATGTACACAGTGTGTCAGTGAGTGTGTTAATATTAATCTGTGTTCTCTGTCAGTGTGTTAATATTACTGAGGACAGTGGGGGTGTTTTACACTTCACAGGGTGTATCTGACTGTGGGTCATGATATACACAGTGTGTCAGTGAGTGTGTGAATATTAATCTGTGTTCTCTGTCAGTGTGTTAATATTCCTGAGGACAGTGGTGGTGTTTTACACTTCACAGGGTGTATCTGACTGTGGGTCATGATATACACAGTGTGTCAGTGAGTGTGTTAATATTAATCTGTGTTCTCTGTCAGTGTGTTAATATTACTGAGGACAGTGGGGGTGTTCTACACTTCACAGGGTGTATCTGACTGTGGGTCATGATATACACAGTGTGTCAGTGAGTGTGTTAATATTAATCTGTGTTCTCTGTCAGTGTGTTAATATTACTGAGGACAGTGGGGATGTTTTACACTTCACAGGGTGCATCTGACTGTGGGTCATGATGTACACAGTGTGTCAGTGAGTGTGTTAATATTAATCTGTGTTCTCTGTCAGTGTGTTAATATTACTGAGGACAGTGGGGGTGTTTTACACTTCACAGGGTGTATCTGACTGTGGGTCATGATATACACAGTGTGTCAGTGAGTGTGTTAATATTAATCTGTGTTCTCTGTCAGTGTGTTAATATTACTGAGGACAGTGGGGGTGTTTTACACTTCACAGGGTGTATCTGACTGTGGGTCATGATATACACAGTGTGTCAGTGAGTGTGTTAATATTAATCTGTGTTCTCTGTCAGTGTGTTAATATTCCTGAGGACAGTGGGGGTGTTTTACACTTCACAGGGGGTATCTGACTGTGGGTCATGATATACACAGTGTGTCAGTGAGTGTGTTAATATTAATCTGTGTTCTCTGTCAGTGTGTTAATATTCCTGAGGACAGTGGGGGTGTTTTACACTTCACAGGGTGTATCTGACTGTGGGTCATGATATACACAGTGTGTCAGTGAGTGTGTTAATATTTATCTGTGTTCTCTGTCAGTGTGTTAATATTGCTGAGGACAGTGGGGGTGTTTTACACTTCACAGGGTTTATCTGACTGTGGGTCGTGATGTTCACAGTGTGTCAGTGAGTGTGTTAATATTAATCTATGTTCTCTGTCAGTGTTTTAATCTTCCTGAGGACAGTGGGGGTGTTTTACACTTCACAGGGTGTATCTGACTGTGAGTCATGATGTACACAGTGTGTCAGTGAGTGTGTTAATATTAATCTGTGTTCTCTGTCAGTGTGTTAATATTACTGAGGACAGTGGGGGTGTTTTACACTTCACAGGGTGTATCTGACTGTGGGTCATGATGTACACAGTGTGTCAGTGAGTGTGTTAATATTAATCTGTGTTCTCTGTCAGTGTGTTAATATTACTGAGGACAGTGGGGGTGTTTTACACTTCACAGGGTTTATCTGACTGTGGGTCATGATATACACAGTGTGTCAGTGAGTGTGTTAATATTAATCTGTGTTCTCTGTCAGTGTGGTAATATTACTGAGGACAGTGGGGGTGTTTTACACTTCACAGGGTGTATCTGACTGTGGGTCATGATATACACAGTGTGTCAGTGAGTGTGTTAATATTAATCTGTGTTCTCTGTCAGTGTGTTAATATTACTGAGGACAGTGGGGGTGCTTTACACTTCACAGGGTGTATCTGACTGTGGGTCATGATATACACAGTGTGTCAGTGAGTGTGTTAATATTAATCTGTGTTCTCTGTCAGTTTGTTAATATTCCTGAGGACAGTGGGGGTGTTTTACACTTCACAGGGTGTATCTGACTGTGGGTCATGATATACACAGTGTGTCAGTGAGTGTGTTAATATTAATCTGTGTTCTCTGTCAGTGTTTTAATATTACTGAGGATAGTGGGGGTGTTTTACACTTCACAGGGTGTATCTGACTGTGGGTCATGATATACACAGTGTGTCAGTGAGTGTGTTAATATTAATCTGTGTTCTCTTTCAGTGTGTTAATATTACTGAGGACAGTGGGGTGTTTTACACTTCACAGGGTGTATCTGACTGTGGGTCACGATGTACACAGTGTGTCAGTGAGTGTGTTAATATTAATCTGTGTTCTCTGTCAGTGTGTTAATATTACCGAGGACAGTGGGGTGTTTTACACTTCACAGGGTGTATCTGACTGTGGGTCATGATATACACAGTGTGTCAGTGAGTGTGTTAATATTAATCTGTGTTCTCTGTCAGTGTGTTAATATTGCTGAGGACAGTGGGAATGTTTTACACTTCACAGGGTGTATCTGACTGTGGGTCATGATATACACAGTGTGTCAGTGAATGTGTTAATATTAATCTGTGTTCTCTGTCAGTGTGATAATATTGCTGACGACAGTGGGGGTGTTTTACACTTCACAGGATTTATCTGACTGTGGGTCATGATATACACAGTGTGTCAGTGAGTGTGTTAATATTAATCTGTGTTCTCTGTCAGTGTGTTAATATTCCTGAGGACAGTGGGGGTGTTTTACACTTCACAGGGTGTATCTGACTGTGGGTCATGATGTACACAGTGTGTCAGTGAGTGTGTTAATATTAATCTGTGTTCTCTGTCAGTGTGTTAATATTGCTGAGGACAGTGGGGGTGTTTTACACTTCACAGGGTGTATCTGACTGTGGGTCATGATGTACACAGTGTGTCAGTGAGTGTGTTAATATTAATCTGTGTTCTCTGTCAGTGTGTTAATATTACTGAGGACAGTGGGGGTGTTTTACACTTCACAGGGTGTATCTGACTGTGGGTCATGATATACACAGTGTGTCAGTGAGTGTGTTAATATTAATCTGTGTTCTCTGTCAGTGTGTTAATATTCCTGAGGACAGTGGGGGTGTTTTACACTTCACAGGGTGTATCTGACTGTGGGTCATGATATGCACAGTGTGTCAGTGAGTGTGTTAATATTAATCTGTGTTCTCTGTCAGTGTGATAATATTGCTGACGACAGTGGGGGTGTTTTACACTTCACAGGGTGTATCTGACTGTGGGTCATGATATACACAGTGTGTCAGTGAGTGTGTTAATATTAATCTGTGTTCTCTGTCAGTGTGTTAATATTACTGAGGACAGTGGGGGTGTTTTACACTTTACAGGGTGTATCTGACTGTGAGTCATGATATACACAGTGTGTCAGTGAGTGTGTTAATATTAATCTGTGTTCTCTGTCAGTGTGTTAATATTACTGAGGACAGTGGGGGTGTTTTACACTTCACAGGGTTTATCTGACTGTGGGTCATGATATACACAGTGTGTCAGTGAGTGTGTTAATATTAATCTGTGTTCTCTGTCAGTGTGTTAATATTCCTGAGGACAGTGGGGGTGTTTTACACTTCACAGGGTGTATCTGACTGTGGGTCATGATATACACAGTGTGTCAGTGAGTGTGTTAATATTAATCTGTGTTCTCTGTCAGTGTGTTAATATTACTGAGGACAGTGGGGGTGTTTTACACTTCACAGGGTGTATCTGACTGTGGGTCATGATATACACAGTGTGTCAGTGAGTGTGTTAATATTTATCTGTGTTCTCTGTCAGTGTGTTAATATTCCTGAGGACAGTGGGGGTGTTTTACACTTCACAGGGTGTATCTGACTGTGGGTCATGATATACACAGTGTGTCAGTGAGTGTGTTAATATTAATCTGTGTTCTCTGTCAGTGTGTTAATATTCCTGAGGACAGTGGGGGTGTTTTACACTTCACAGGGTGTATCTGACTGTGGGTCATGATATACACAGTGTGTCAGTGAGTGTGTTAATATTAATCTGTGTTCTCTGTCAGTGTTTTAATATTACTGAGGATAGTGGGGGTGTTTTACACTTCACAGGGTGTATCTGACTGTGGGTCATGATATACACAGTGTGTCAGTGAGTGTGTTAATATTAATCTGTGTTCTCTTTCAGTGTGTTAATATTACCGAGGACAGTGGGGTGTTTTACACTTCACAGGGTGTATCTGACTGTGGGTCACGATGTACACAGTGTGTCAGTGAGTGTGTTAATATTAATCTGTGTTCTCTGTCAGTGTGTTAATATTACCGAGGACAGTGGGGTGTTTTACACTTCACAGGGTGTATCTGACTGTGGGTCATGATATACACAGTGTGTCAGTGAGTGTGTTAATATTAATCTGTGTTCTCTGTCAGTGTGTTAATATTGCTGAGGACAGTGGGAATGTTTTACACTTCACAGGGTGTATCTGACTGTGGGTCATGATATACACAGTGTGTCAGTGAATGTGTTAATATTAATCTGTGTTCTCTGTCAGTGTGATAATATTGCTGACGACAGTGGGGGTGTTTTACACTTCACAGGATTTATCTGACTGTGGGTCATGATATACACAGTGTGTCAGTGAGTGTGTTAATATTAATCTGTGTTCTCTGTCAGTGTGTTAATATTCCTGAGGACAGTGGGGGTGTTTTACACTTCACAGGGTGTATCTGACTGTGGGTCATGATGTACACAGTGTGTCAGTGAGTGTGTTAATATTAATCTGTGTTCTCTGTCAGTGTGTTAATATTGCTGAGGACAGTGGGGGTGTTTTACACTTCACAGGGCGTATCTGACTGTGGGTCATGATGTACACAGTGTGTCAGTGAGTGTGTTAATATTAATCTGTGTTCTCTGTCAGTGTGTTAATATTACTGAGGACAGTGGGGGTGTTTTACACTTCACAGGGTGTATCTGACTGTGGGTCATGATATACACAGTGTGTCAGTGAGTGTGTTAATATTAATCTGTGTTCTCTGTCAGTGTGTTAATATTCCTGAGGACAGTGGGGGTGTTTTACACTTCACAGGGTGTATCTGACTGTGGGTCATGATATGCACAGTGTGTCAGTGAGTGTGTTAATATTAATCTGTGTTCTCTGTCAGTGTGATAATATTGCTGACGACAGTGGGGGTGTTTTACACTTCACAGGGTGTATCTGACTGTGGGTCATGATATACACAGTGTGTCAGTGAGTGTGTTAATATTAATCTGTGTTCTCTGTCAGTGTGTTAATATTACTGAGGACAGTGGGGGTGTTTTACACTTTACAGGGTGTATCTGACTGTGAGTCATGATATACACAGTGTGTCAGTGAGTGTGTTAATATTAATCTGTGTTCTCTGTCAGTGTGTTAATATTACTGAGGACAGTGGGGGTGTTTTACACTTCACAGGGTTTATCTGACTGTGGGTCATGATATACACAGTGTGTCAGTGAGTGTGTTAATATTAATCTGTGTTCTCTGTCAGTGTGTTAATATTCCTGAGGACAGTGGGGGTGTTTTACACTTCACAGGGTGTATCTGACTGTGGGTCATGATATACACAGTGTGTCAGTGAGTGTGTTAATATTAATCTGTGTTCTCTGTCAGTGTGTTAATATTACTGAGGACAGTGGGGGTGTTTTACACTTCACAGGGTGTATCTGACTGTGGGTCATGATATACACAGTGTGTCAGTGAGTGTGTTAATATTTATCTGTGTTCTCTGTCAGTGTGTTAATATTACTGAGGACAGTGGGGGTGTTTTACACTTCACAGGGTGTATCTGACTGTGGGTCATGATGTACACAGTGTGTCAGTGAGTGTGTTAATATTAATCTGTGTTCTCTGTCAGTGTGTTAATATTACTGAGGACAGTGGGGGTGTTTTACACTTCACAGGGTGGATCTGACTGTGGGTCATGATATACACAGTGTGTCAGTGAGTGTGTTAATATTAATCTGTGTTCTCTGTCAGTGTGTTAATATTACTGAGGACAGTGGGGGTGTTTTACACTTCACAGGGTGTATCTGACTGTGGGTCATGATGTACATAGTGTGTCAGTGAGTGTGTTAATATTAATCTGTGTTCTCTGTCAGTGTGTTAATATTACTGAGGACAGTGGGGGTGTTTTACACTTCACAGGGTGTATCTGACTGTGGGTCATGATGTACACAGTGTGTCAGTGAGTGTGTTAATATTAATCTGTGTTCTCTGTCAGTGTGTTAATATTAATGAGGACAGTGGGGGTGTTTTACACTTCACAGGGTGTATCTGACTGTGGATCATGATGTACACAGTGTGTCAGTGAGTGTGTTAATATTAATCTGTGTTCTCTGTCAGTGTGTTAATATTCCTGAGGACAGTGGGGGTGTTTTACACTTCACAGGGTGTATCTGACTGTGGGTCATGATATGCACAGTGTGTCAGTGAGTGTGTTAATATTAATCTGTGTTCTCTGTCAGTGTGTTAATATTACTGAGGACAGTGGGGGTGTTTTACACTTCACACGGTGTATCTGACTGTGGGTCATGATATACACAGTGTGTCAGTGAGTGTGTTAATATTAATCTGTGTTCTCTGTCAGTGTGTTAATATTCCTGAGGACAGTGGGGGTGTTTTACACTTCACAGGGTGTATCTGACTGTGGGTCATGATATACACAGTGTGTCAGTGAGTGTGTTAATATTAATCTGTGTTCTCTGTCAGTGTGTTAATATTCCTGTGGACAGTGGGGGTGTTTTACACTTCACAGGGTGTATCTGACTGTGGGTCATGATATACACAGTGTGTCTGTGAGTGTGTTAATATTAATCTGTGTTCTCTGTCAGTGTTTTAATCTTCCTGAGGACGGTGGGGGTGTTTTACACTTCACAGGGTGTATCTGACTGTGGGACATGATATACACAGTGTGTCAGTGAGTGTTATAATATTAATCTGTGATCTCTGTCAGTGTGTTAATATTCCTGAGGACAGTGGGGGTGTTTTACACTTCACAGGGTGTATCTGACTGTGGGTCATGATATACACAGTGTGTCAGTGAGTGTGTTAATATTAATCTGTGTTCTCTGTCAGTGTGTTAATATTGCTGAGGACAGTGGGGGTGTTTTACACTTCACAGGGTGTATCTGACTGTGGGTCATGATATACACAGTGTGTCAGTGAGTGTGTTAATATTAATCTGTGTTCTCTGTCAGTGTGCTAATATTCCTGAGGACAGTGGGGGTGTTTTACACTTCACAGGGTGTATCTGACTGTGGGTCATGATGTACACAGTGTGTCAGTGAGTGTGTTAATATTAATCTGTGTTCTCTGTCAGTGTGTTAATATTACTGAGGACAGTGGGGGTGTTTTACACTTCACAGGGTGTATCTGACTGTGGGTCATGATGTACACAGTGTGTCAGTGAGTGTGTTAATATTAATCTGTGTTCTCTGTCAGTGTGTTAATATTACCGAGGACAGTGGGGTGTTTTACACTTCACAGGGTGTATCTGACTGTGGGTCATGATATACACAGTGTGTCAGTGAGTGTGTTAATATTAATCTGTGTTCTCTGTCAGTGTGCTAATATTACTGAGGACAGTGGGGGTGTTTTACACTTCACAGGGTGTATCTGACTGTGGGTCATGATGTACACAGTGTGTCAGTGAGTGTGTTAATATTAATCTGTGTTCTCTGTCAGTGTGTTAATATTACTGAGGACAGTGGGGGTGTTTTACACTTCACAGGGTGTATCTGACTGTGGGTCATGATATACACAGTGTGTCAGTGAGTGTGTTAATATTAATCTGTGTTCTCTGTCAGTGTGTTAATATTACTGAGGACAGTGGGGATGTTTTACACTTCACAGGGTGCATCTGACTGTGGGTCATGATGTACACAGTGTGTCAGTGAGTGTGTTAATATTAATCTGTGTTCTCTGTCAGTGTGTTAATATTACTGAGGACAGTGGGGGTGTTTTACACTTCACAGGGTGTATCTGACTGTGGGTCATGATATACACAGTGTGTCAGTGAGTGTGTTAATATTAATCTGTGTTCTCTGTCAGTGTGTTAATATTACTGAGGACAGTGGGGGTGTTTTACACTTCACAGGGTGTATCTGACTGTGGGTCATGATATACACAGTGTGTCAGTGAGTGTGTTAATATTAATCTGTGTTCTCTGTCAGTGTGTTAATATTCCTGAGGACAGTGGGGGTGTTTTACACTTCACAGGGAGTATCTGACTGTGGGTCATGATATACACAGTGTGTCAGTGAGTGTGTTAATATTAATCTGTGTTCTCTGTCAGTGTGTTAATATTACTGCGGACAGTGGGGGTGTTTTACACTTCACAGGGTGTATCTGACTGTGGGTCATGATATACACAGTGTGTCAGTGAGTCTGTTAATATTTATCTGTGTTCTCTGTCAGTGTGTTAATATTGCTGAGGACAGTGGGGGTGTTTTACACTTCACAGGGTTTATCTGACTGTGGGTCGTGATGTTCACAGTGTGTCAGTGAGTGTGTTAATATTAATCTATGTTCTCTGTCAGTGTTTTAATCTTCCTGAGGACAGTGGGGGTGTTTTACACTTCACAGGGTGTATCTGACTGTGAGTCATGATGTACTCAGTGTGTCAGTGAGTGTGTTAATATTAATCTGTGTTCTCTGTCAGTGTGTTAATATTACTGAGGACAGTGGGGGTGTTTTACACTTCACAGGGTGTATCTGACTGTGGGTCATGATGTACACAGTGTGTCAGTGAGTGTGTTAATATTAATCTGTGTTATCTGTCAGTGTGTTAATATTACTGAGGACAGTGGGGGTGTTTTACACTTCACAGGGTTTATCTGACTGTGGGTCATGATATACACAGTGTGTCAGTGAGTGTGTTAATATTAATCTGTGTTCTCTGTCAGTGTGTTAATATTACTGAGGACAGTGGGGGTGCTTTACACTTCACAGGGTGTATCTGACTGTGGGTCATGATGTACACAGTGTGTCAGTGAGTGTGTTAATATTAATCTGTGTTCTCTGTCAGTGTGTTAATATTAATGAGGACAGTGGGTGTGTTTTACACTTCACAGGGTGTATCTGACTGTGGATCATGATGTACACAGTGTGTCAGTGAGTGTGTTAATATTAATCTGTGTTCTCTGTCAGTGTGTTAATATTCCTGAGGACAGTGGGGGTGTTTTACACTTCACAGGGTGTATCTGACTGTGGGTCATGATATGCACAGTGTGTCAGTGAGTGTGTTAATATTAATCTGTGTTCTCTGTCAGTGTGTTAATATTACTGAGGACAGTGGGGGTGTTTTACACTTCACACGGTGTATCTGACTGTGGGTCATGATATACACAGTGTGTCAGTGAGTGTGTTAATATTAATCTGTGTTCTCTGTCAGTGTGTTAATATTCCTGAGGACAGTGGGGGTGTTTTACACTTCACAGGGTGTATCTGACTGTGGGTCATGATATACACAGTGTGTCAGTGAGTGTGTTAATATTAATCTGTGTTCTCTGTCAGTGTGTTAATATGCCTGTGGACAGTGGGGGTGTTTTACACTTCACAGGGTGTATCTGACTGTGGGTCATGATATACACAGTGTGTCAGTGAGAGTGTTAATATTAATCTGTGTTCTCTGTCAGTGTTTTAATCTTCCTGAGGACGGTGGGGGTGTTTTACACTTCACAGGGTGTATCTGACTGTGGGTCATGATATACACAGTGTGTCAGTGAGTGTGTTAATATTAATCTGTGATCTCTGTCAGTGTGTTAATATTCCTGAGGACAGTGGGGGTGTTTTACACTTCACAGGGTGTATCTGACTGTGGGTCATGATATACACAGTGTGTCAGTGAGTGTGTTAATATTAATCTGTGTTCTCTGTCAGTGTGTTAATATTCCTGAGGACAGTGGGGGTGTTTTACACTTCACAGGGTGTATCTGACTGTGGGTCATGATATACACAGTGTGTCAGTGAGTGTGTTAATATTAATCTGTGTTCTCTGTCAGTGTGCTAATATTCCTGAGGACAGTGGGGGTGTTTTACACTTCACAGGGTGTATCTGACTGTGGGTCATGATGTACACAGTGTGTCAGTGAGTGTGTTAATATTAATCTGTGTTCTCTGTCAGTGTGTTAATATTACTGAGGACAGTGGGGGTGTTTTACACTTCACAGGGTGTATCTGACTGTGGGTCATGATGTACACAGTGTGTCAGTGAGTGTGTTAATATTAATCTGTGTTCTCTGTCAGTGTGTTAATATTACCGAGGACAGTGGGGTGTTTTACACTTCACAGGGTGTATCTGACTGTGGGTCATGATATACACAGTGTGTCAGTGAGTGTGTTAATATTAATCTGTGTTCTCTGTCAGTGTGTTAATATTACTGAGGACAGTGGGGATGTTTTACACTTCACAGGGTGCATCTGACTGTGGGTCATGATGTACACAGTGTGTCAGTGAGTGTGTTAATATTAATCTGTGTTCTCTGTCAGTGTGTTAATATTACTGAGGACAGTGGGGGTGTTTTACACTTCACAGGGTGTATCTGACTGTGGGTCATGATATACACAGTGTGTCAGTGAGTGTGTTAATATTAATCTGTGTTCTCTGTCAGTGTGTTAATATTACTGAGGACAGTGGGGGTGTTTTACACTTCACAGGGTGTATCTGACTGTGGGTCATGATATACACAGTGTGTCAGTGAGTGTGTTAATATTAATCTGTGTTCTCTGTCAGTGTGTTAATATTCCTGAGGACAGTGGGGGTGTTTTACACTTCACAGGGGGTATCTGACTGTGGGTCATGATATACACAGTGTGTCAGTGAGTGTGTTAATATTAATCTGTGTTCTCTGTCAGTGTGTTAATATTACTGAGGACAGTGGGGGTGTTTTACACTTCACAGGGTGTATCTGACTGTGGGTCATGATATACACAGTGTGTCAGTGAGTCTGTTAATATTTATCTGTGTTCTCTGTCAGTGTGTTAATATTGCTGAGGACAGTGGGGGTGTTTTACACTTCACAGGGTTTATCTGACTGTGGGTCGTGATGTTCACAGTGTGTCAGTGAGTGTGTTAATATTAATCTATGTTCTCTGTCAGTGTTTTAATCTTCCTGAGGACAGTGGGGGTGTTTTACACTTCACAGGGTGTATCTGACTGTGAGTCATGATGTACACAGTGTGTCAGTGAGTGTGTTAATATTAATCTGTGTTCTCTGTCAGTGTGTTAATATTACTGAGGACAGTGGGGGTGTTTTCCGCTTCACAGGGTGTATCTGACTGTGGGTCATGATGTACACAGTGTGTCAGTGAGTGTGTTAATATTAATCTGTGTTCTCTGTCAGTGTGTTAATATTACTGAGGACAGTGGGGGTGTTTTACACTTCACAGGGTTTATCTGACTGTGGGTCATGATATACACAGTGTGTCAGTGAGTGTGTTAATATTAATCTGTGTTCTCTGTCAGTGTGTTAATATTACTGAGGACAGTGGGGGTGTTTTACACTTCACAGGGTGTATCTGACTGTGGGTCATGATATACACAGTGTGTCAGTGAGTGTGTTAATATTAATCTGTGTTCTCTGTCAGTGTGTTAATATTACTGAGGACAGTGGGGGTGTTTTAAACTTTACAGGGTGTATCTGACTGTGAGTCATGATATACACAGTGTGTCAGTGAGTGTGTTAATATTAATCTGTGTTCTCTGTCAGTGTGTTAATATTCCTGAGGACGGTGGGGGTGTTTTACACTTCACAGGGTGTATCTGACTGTGGGTCATGATATACACAGTGTGTCAGTGAGTGTGTTAATATTAATCTGTGTTCTCTTTCAGTGTGTTAATATTACTGAGGACAGTGGGGGTGTTTTACACTTCACAGGGTGTATCTGACTGTGGGTCATGATATACACAGTGTGTCAGTGAGTGTGTTAATATTAATCTGTGTTCTCTGTCAGTGTGTTAATATTACTGAGGACAGTGGGGGTGTTTTACACTTCACAGGGTGTATCTGACTGTGGGTCATGATGTACATAGTGTGTCAGTGAGTGTGTTAATATTAATCTGTGTTCTCTGTCAGTGTGTTAATATTACTGAGGACAGTGGGGGTGTTTTACACTTCACAGGGTGTATCTGACTGTGGGTCATGATGTACACAGTGTGTCAGTGAGTGTGTTAATATTAATCTGTGTTCTCTGTCAGTGTGTTAATATTAATGAGGACAGTGGGGGTGTTTTACACTTCACAGGGTGTATCTGACTGTGGGTCATGATGTACACAGTGTGTCAGTGAGTGTGTTAATATTAATCTGTGTTCTCTGTCAGTGTGTTAATATTCCTGAGGACAGTGGGGGTGTTTTACACTTCACAGGGTGTATCTGACTGTGGGTCATGATATGCACAGTGTGTCATTGAGTGTGTTAATATTAATCTGTGTTCTCTGTCAGTGTGTTAATATTACTGAGGACAGTGGGGGTGTTTTACACTTCACAGGGTGTATCTGACTGTGGGTCATGATATACACAGTGTGTCAGTGAGTGTGTTAATATTAATCTGAGTTCTCTGTCAGTGTGTTAATATTCCTGAGGACAGTGGGGGTGTTTTACACTTCACAGGGTGTATCTGACTGTGGGTCATGATGTACACAGTGTGTCAGTGAGTGTGTTAATATTAATCTGTGTTCTCTGTCAGTGTGTTAATATTCCTGAGGACAGTGGGGGTGTTTTACACTTCACAGGGTGTATCTGACTGTGGGTCATGATATACACAGTGTGTCAGTGAGTGTGTTAATATTAATCTGTGTTCTCTATCAGTGTTTTAATCTTCCTGAGGACGGTGGGGGTGTTTTACACTTCACAGGGTGTATCTGACTGTGGGTCATGATATACACAGTGTGTCAGTGAGTGTGTTAATATTAATCTGTGTTCTCTGTCAGTGTGTTAATATTCCTGAGGACAGTGGGGGTGTTTTACACTTCACAGGGTGTATCTGACTGTGGGTCATGATATACACAGTGTGTCAGTGAGTGTGTTAATATTAATCTGTGTTCTCTGTCAGTGTGTTAATATTCCTGAGGACAGTGGGGGTGTTTTACACTTCACAGGGTGTATCTGACTGTGGGTCATGATATACACAGTGTGTCAGTGAGTGTGTTAATATTAATCTGTGTTCTCTGTCAGTGTGCTAATATTCCTGAGGACAGTGGGGGTGTTTTACACTTCACAGGGTGTATCTGACTGTGGGTCATGATGTACACAGTGTGTCAGTGAGTGTGTTAATATTAATCTGTGTTCTCTGTCAGTGTGTTAATATTACTGAGGACAGTGGGGGTGTTTTACACTTCACAGGGTGTATCTGACTGTGGGTCATGATGTACACAGTGTGTCAGTGAGTGTGTTAATATTAATCTGTGTTCTCTGTCAGTGTGTTAATATTACCGAGGACAGTGGGGTGTTTTACACTTCACAGGGTGTATCTGACTGTGGGTCATGATATACACAGTGTGTCAGTGAGTGTGTTAATATTAATCTGTGTTCTCTGTCAGTGTGTTAATATTGCTGAGGACAGTGGGGGTGTTTTACACTTCACAGGGTGTTTCTGACTGTGGGTCATGATATACACAGTGTGTCAGTGAGTGTGTTAATATTAATCTGTGTTCTCTGTCAGTGTGTTAATATTACTGAGGACAGTGGGGATGTTTTACACTTCACAGGGTGCATCTGACTGTGGGTCATGATGTACACATGTGTCAGTGAGTGTGTTAATATTAATCTGTGTTCTCTGTCAGTGTTTTAATATTACTGAGGACAGTGGGGGTGTTTTACACTTCACAGGGTGTATCTGAATGTGGGTCATGATATACACAGTGTGTCAGTGAGTGTGTTAATATTAATCTGTGTTCTCTGTCAGTGTGTTAATATTACTGAGGACAGTGGGGGTGTTTTACACTTCACAGGGTGTATCTGACTGTGGGTCATGATATACACAGTGTGTCAGTGAGTGTGTTAATATTAATCTGTGTTCTCTGTCAGTGTGTTAATATTCCTGAGGACAGTGGGGGTGTTTTACACTTCACAGGGGGTATCTGATTGTGGGTCATGATATACACAGTGTGTCAGTGAGTGTGTTAATATTAATCTGTGTTCTCTGTCAGTGTGTTAATATTACTGAGGACAGTGGGGGTGTTTTACACTTCACAGGGTGTATCTGACTGTGGGTCATGATATACACAGTGTGTCAGTGAGTCTGTTAATATTTATCTGTGTTCTCTGTCAGTGTGTTAATATTGCTGAGGACAGTGGGGGTGTTTTACACTTCACAGGGTTTATCTGACTGTGGGTCGTGATGTTCACAGTGTGTCAGTGAGTGTGTTAATATTAATCTAATGTTCTCTGTCAGTGTTTTAATCTTCCTGAGGACAGTGGGGGTGTTTTACACTTCACAGGGTGTATCTGACTGTGAGTCATGATGTACACAGTGTGTCAGTGAGTGTGTTAATATTAATCTGTGTTCTCTGTCAGTGTGTTAATATTACTGAGGACAGTGGGGGTGTTTTACACTTCACAGGGTGTATCTGACTGTGGGTCATGATGTACACAGTGTGTCAGTGAGTGTGTTAATATTAATCTGTGTTCTCTGTCAGTGTGTTAATATTACTGAGGACAGTGGGGGTGTTTTACACTTCACAGGGTTTATCTGACTGTGGGTCATGATATACACAGTGTGTCAGTGAGTGTGTTAATATTAATCTGTGTTCTCTGTCAGTGTGTTAATATTACTGAGGACAGTGGGGGTGTTTTACACTTCACAGGGTGTATCTGACTGTGGGTCATGACATACACAGTGTGTCAGTGAGTGTGTTAATATTAATCTGTGTTCTCTGTCAGTGTGTTAATTTTCCTGAGGACAGTGGGGGTGTTTTACACTTCACAGCGTGTATCTGACTGTGGGTCATGATATACACAGTGTGTCAGTGAGTGTGTTAATATTAATCTGTGTTCTCTGTCAGTGTGTTAATATTACTGAGGACAGTGGGGGTGTTTTACACTTCACAGGGTGTATCTGACTGTGGGTCATGATATACACAGTGTGTCAGTGAGTGTGTTAATATTAATCTGTGTTCTCTGTCAGTGTTTTAATCTTCCTGAGGACAGTGGGGGTGTTTTACACTTCACAGGGTGTATCTGACTGTGGGTCATGATATACACAGTGTGTCAGTGAGTGTGTTAATATTAATCTGTGTTCTCTGTCAGTGTGCTAATATTCCTGAGGACAGTGGGGGTGTTTTACACTTCACAGGGTGTATCTGACTGTGGGTCATGATGTACACAGTGTGTCAGTGAGTGTGTTAATATTAATCTGTGTTCTCTGTCAGTGTGTTAATATTACTGAGGACAGTGGGGGTGTTTTACACTTCACAGGGTGTATCTGACTGAGGGTCATGATGTACACAGTGTGTCAGTGAGTGTGTTAATATTAATCTGTGTTCTCTGTCAGTGTGTTAATATTACCGAGGACAGTGGGGTGCTTTACACTTCACAGGGTCTATCTGACTGTGGGTCATGATATACACAGTGTGTCAGTGAGTGTGTTAATATTAATCTGTGTTCTCTGTCAGTGTGTTAATATTGCTGAGGACAGTGGGGGTGTTTTACACTTCACAGGGTGTTTCTGACTGTGGGTCATGATATACACAGTGTGTCAGTGAGTGTGTTAATATTAATCTGTGTTCTCTGTCAGTGTGTTAATATTACTGAGGACAGTGGGGATGTTTTACACTTCACAGGGTGCATCTGACTGTGGGTCATGATGTACACAGTGTGTCAGTGAGTGTGTTAATATTAATCTGTGTTCTCTGTCAGTGTTTTAATATTACTGAGGACAGTGGGGGTGTTTTACACTTCACAGGGTGTATCTGACTGTGGGTCATGATATACACAGTGTGTCAGTGAGTGTGTTAATATTAATCTGTGTTCTCTGTCAGTGTGTTAATATTACTGAGGACAGTGGGGTTGTTTTACACTTCACAGGGTGTATCTGACTGTGGGTCATGATATACACAGTGTGTCAGTGAGTGTGTTAATATTAATCTGTGATCTCTGTCAGTGTGTTAATATTACTGAGGACAGTGGGGGTGTTTTACACTTCACAGGGTGTATCTGACTGTGGGTCATGATATACACAGTGTGTCAGTGAGACTGTTAATATTTATCTGTGTTCTCTGTCAGTGTGTTAATATTGCTGAGGACAGTGGGGGTGTTTTACACTTCACAGGGTTTATCTGACTGTGGGTCGTGATGTTCACAGTGTGTCAGTGAGTGTGTTAATATTAATCTAATGTTCTCTGTCAGTGTTTTAATCTTCCTGAGGACAGTGGGGGTGTTTTACACTTCACAGGGTGTATCTGACTGTGAGTCATGATGTACACAGTGTGTCAGTGAGTGTGTTAATATTAATCTGTGTTCTCTGTCAGTGTGTTAATATTACTGAGGACAGTGGGGGTGTTTTACACTTCACAGGGTGTATCTGACTGTGGGTCATGATGTACACAGTGTGTCAGTGAGTGTGTTAATATTAATCTGTGTTCTCTGTCAGTGTGTTAATATTACTGAGGACAGTGGGGGTGTTTTACACTTCACAGTGTTTATCTGACTGTGGGTCATGATATACACAGTGTGTCAGTGAGTGTGTTAATATTAATCTGTGTTCTCTGTCAGTGTGTTAATATTACTGAGGACAGTGGGGGTGTTTTACACTTCACAGGGTGTATCTGACTGTGGGTCATGATATACACAGTGTGTCAGTGAGTGTGTTAATATTAATCTGTGTTCTCTGTCAGTGTGTTAATATTACTGAGGACAGTGGGGGTGTTTTACACTTCACAGGGTGTATCTGACTGTGGGTCATGATATACACAGTGTGTCAGTGAGTGTGTTAATATTAATCTGTGTTCTCTGTCAGTGTGTTAATATTCCTGAGGACAGTGGGGGTGTTTTACACTTCACAGGGTGTATCTGACTGTGGGTCATGATATACACAGTGTGTCAGTGAGTGTGTTAATATTAATCTGTGTTCTCTGTCAGTGTGTTAATATTCCTGAGGACAGTGGGGGTGTTTTACACTTCACAGGGTGTATCTGACTGTGGGTCATGATATACACAGTGTGTCAGTGAGTGTGTTAATATTAATCTGTGTTCTCTGTCAGTGTTTTAATATTACTGAGGATAGTGGGGGTGTTTTACACTTCACAGGGTGTATCTGACTGTGGGTCATGATATACACAGTGTGTCAGTGAGTGTGTTAATATTAATCTGTGTTCTCTTTCAGTGTGTTAATATTACCGAGGACAGTGGGGTGTTTTACACTTCACAGGGTGTATCTGACTGTGGGTCATGATGTACACAGTGTGTCAGTGAGTGTGTTAATATTAATCTGTGTTCTCTGTCAGTGTGTTAATATTACCGAGGACAGTGGGGTGTTTTACACTTCACAGGGTGTATCTGACTGTGGGTCATGATATACACAGTGTGTCAGTGAGTGTGTTAATATTAATCTGTGTTCTCTGTCAGTGTGTTAATATTGCTGAGGACAGTGGGAATGTTTTACACTTCACAGGGTGTATCTGACTGTGGGTCATGATATACACAGTGTGTCAGTGAATGTGTTAATATTAATCTGTGTTCTCTGTCAGTGTGATAATATTGCTGACGACAGTGGGGGTGTTTTACACTTCACAGGATTTATCTGACTGTGGGTCATGATATACACAGTGTGTCAGTGAGTGTGTTAATATTAATCTGTGTTCTCTGTCAGTGTGTTAATATTCCTGAGGACAGTGGGGGTGTTTTACACTTCACAGGGTGTATCTGACTGTGGGTCATGATATAAACAGTGTGTCAGTGAGTGTGTTAATATTAATCTGTGTTCTCTGTCAGTGTGTTAATATTACTGAGGACAGTGGGGGTGTTTTACACTTCACAGGGTGTATCTGACTGTGGGTCATGATATACACAGTGTGTCAGTGAGTGTGTTAATATTAATCTGTGTTCTCTGTCAGTGTGTTAATATTCCTGAGGACAGTGGGGGTGTTTTACACTTCACAGGGGGTATCTGATTGTGGGTCATGATATACACAGTGTGTCAGTGAGTGTGTTAATATTAATCTGTGTTCTCTGTCAGTGTGTTAATATTACTGAGGACAGTGGGGGTGTTTTACACTTCACAGGGTGTATCTGACTGTGGGTCATGATATACACAGTGTGTCAGTGAGTCTGTTAATATTTATCTGTGTTCTCTGTCAGTGTGTTAATATTGCTGAGGACAGTGGGGGTGTTTTACACTTCACAGGGTTTATCTGACTGTGGGTCGTGATGTTCACAGTGTGTCAGTGAGTGTGTTAATATTAATCTAATGTTCTCTGTCTGTGTTTTAATCTTCCTGAGGACAGTGGGGGTGTTTTACACTTCACAGGGTGTATCTGACTGTGAGTCATGATGTACACAGTGTGTCAGTGAGTGTGTTAATATTAATCTGTGTTCTCTGTCAGTGTGTTAATATTACTGAGGACAGTGGGGGTGTTTTACACTTCACAGGGTGTATCTGACTGTGGGTCATGATGTACACAGTGTGTCAGTGTGTGTGTTAATATTAATCTGTGTTCTCTGTCAGTGTGTTAATATTACTGAGGACAGTGGGGGTGTTTTACACTTCACAGGGTTTATCTGACTGTGGGTCATGATATACACAGTGTGTCAGTGAGTGTGTTAATATTAATCTGTGTTCTCTGTCAGTGTGTTAATATTACTGAGGACAGTGGGGGTGTTTTACACTTCACAGGGTGTATCTGACTGTGGGTCATGACATACACAGTGTGTCAGTGAGTGTGTTAATATTAATCTGTGTTCTCTGTCAGTGTGTAAATTTTCCTGAGGACAGTGGGGGTGTTTTACACTTCACAGGGTGTATCTGACTGTGGGTCATGATATACACAGTGTGTCAGTGAGTGTGTTAATATTAATCTGTGTTCTCTGTCAGTGTGTTAATATTCCTGAGGACAGTGGGGGTGTTTTACACTTCACAGGGTGTATCTGACTGTTGGTCATGATATACACAGTGTGTCAGTGAGTGTGTTAATATTAATCTGTGTTCTCTGTCAGTGTTTTAATCTTCCTGAGGACAGTGGGGGTGTTTTACACTTCACAGGGTTTATCTGACTGTGGGTCATGATATACACAGTGTGTCAGTGAGTGTGTTAATATTAATCTGTGTTCTCTGTCAGTGTGCTAATATTCCTGAGGACAGTGGGGGTGTTTTACACTTCACAGGGTGTATCTGACTGTGGGTCATGATGTACACAGTGTGTCAGTGAGTGTGTTAATATTAATCTGTGTTCTCTGTCAGTGTGTTAATATTACTGAGGACAGTGGGGGTGTTTTACACTTCACAGGGTGTATCTGACTGTGGGTCATGATGTACACAGTGTGTCAGTGAGTGTGTTAATATTAATCTGTGTTCTCTGTCAGTGTGTTAATATTACTGAGGACAGTGGGGTGCTTTACACTTCACAGGGTGTATCTGACTGTGGGTCATGATATACACAGTGTGTCAGTGAGTGTGTTAATATTAATCTGTGTTCTCTGTCAGTGTGTTAATATTGCTGAGGACAGTGGGGGTGTTTTACACTTCACAGGGTGTTTCTGACTGTGGGATATGATATACACAGTGTGTCAGTGAGTGTGTTAATATTAATCTGTGTTCTCTGTCAGTGTGTTAATATTACTGAGGACAGTGGGGATGTTTTACACTTCACAGGGTGCATCTGACTGTGGGTCATGATGTACACAGTGTGTCAGTGAGTGTGTTAATATTAATCTGTGTTCTCTGTCAGTGTTTTAATATTACTGAGGACAGTGGGGGTGTTTTACACTTCACAGGGTGTATCTGACTGTGGGTCATGATATACACAGTGTGTCAGTGAGTGTGTTAATATTAATCTGTGTTCTCTGTCAGTGTGTTAATATTACTGAGGACAGTGGGGTTGTTTTACACTTCACAGGGTGTATCTGACTGTGGGTCATGATATACACAGTGTGTCAGTGAGTGTGTTAATATTAATCTGTGTTCTCTGTCAGTGTGTTAATATTCCTGAGGACAGTGGGGGTGTTTTACACTTCACAGGGGGTATCTGACTGTGGGTCATGATATACACAGTGTGTCAGTGAGTGTGTTAATATTAATCTGTGATCTCTGTCAGTGTGTTAATATTACTGAGGACAGTGGGGGTGTTTTACACTTCACAGGGTGTATCTGACTGTGGGTCATGATATACACAGTGTGTCAGTGAGACTGTTAATATTTATCTGTGATCTCTGTCAGTGTGTTAATATTGCTGAGGACAGTGGGGGTGTTTTACACTTCACAGGGTTTATCTGACTGTGGGTCGTGATGTTCACAGTGTGTCAGTGAGTGTGTTAATATTAATCTAATGTTCTCTGTCAGTGTTTTAATCTTCCTGAGGACAGTGGGGGTGTTTTACACTTCACAGGGTGTATCTGACTGTGAGTCATGATGTACACAGTGTGTCAGTGAGTGTGTTAATATTAATCTGTGTTCTCTGTCAGTGTGTTAATATTACTGAGGACAGTGGGGGTGTTTTACACTTCACAGGGTGTATCTGACTGTGGGTCATGATGTACACAGTGTGTCAGTGAGTGTGTTAATATTAATCTGTGTTCTCTGTCAGTGTGTTAATATTACTGAGGACAGTGGGGGTGTTTTACACTTCACAGGGTTTATCTGACTGTGGGTCATGATATACACAGTGTGTCAGTGAGTGTGTTAATATTAATCTGTGTTCTCTGTCAGTGTGTTAATATTACTGAGGACAGTGGGGGTGTTTTACACTTCACAGGGTGTATCTGACTGTGGGTCATGATATACACAGTGTGTCAGTGAGTGTGTTAATATTAATCTGTGTTCTCTGTCAGTGTGTTAATATTACTGAGGACAGTGGGGGTGTTTTACACTTCACAGGGTGTATCTGACTGTGGGTCATGATATACACAGTGTGTCAGTGAGTGTGTTAATATTAATCTGTGTTCTCTGTCAGTGTGTTAATATTCCTGAGGACAGTGGGGGTGTTTTACACTTCACAGGGTGTATCTGACTGTGGGTCATGATATACACAGTGTGTCAGTGAGTGTGTTAATATTAATCTGTGTTCTCTGTCAGTGTGTTAATATTCCTGAGGACAGTGGGGGTGTTTTACACTTCACAGGGTGTATCTGACTGTGGGTCATGATATACACAGTGTGTCAGTGAGTGTGTTAATATTAATCTGTGTTCTCTGTCAGTGTTTTAATATTACTGAGGATAGTGGGGGTGTTTTACACTTCACAGGGTGTATCTGACTGTGGGTCATGATATACACAGTGTGTCAGTGAGTGTGTTAATATTAATCTGTGTTCTCTTTCAGTGTGTTAGTATTACCGAGGACAGTGGGGTGTTTTACACTTCACAGGGTGTATCTGACTGTGGGTCATGATGTACACAGTGTGTCAGTGAGTGTGTTAATATTAATCTGTGTTCTCTGTCAGTGTGTTAATATTACCGAGGACAGTGTGGTGTTTTACACTTCACAGGGTGTATCTGACTGTGGGTCATGATATACACAGTGTGTCAGTGAGTGTGTTAATATTAATCTGTGTTCTCTGTCAGTGTGTTAATATTGCTGAGGACAGTGGGAATGTTTTACACTTCACAGGGTGTATCTGACTGTGGGTCATGATATACACAGTGTGTCAGTGAATGTGTTAATATTAATCTGTGTTCTCTGTCAGTGTGATAATATTGCTGACGACAGTGGGGGTGTTTTACACTTCACAGGATTTATCTGACTGTGGGTCATGATATACACAGTGTGTCAGTGAGTGTGTTAATATTAATCTGTGTTCTCTGTCAGTGTGTTAATATTCCTGAGGACAGTGGGGGTGTTTTACACTTCACAGGGTGTATCTGACTGTGGGTCATGATATACACAGTGTGTCAGTGAGTGTGTTAATATTAATCTGTGTTCTCTGTCAGTGTGTTAATATTACTGAGGACAGTGGGGGTGTTTTACACTTCACAGGGTGTATCTGACTGTGGGTCATGATATACACAGTGTGTCAGTGAGTGTGTTAATATTAATCTGTGTTCTCTGTCAGTGTGTTAATATTAATGAGGACAGTGGGGGTGTTTTACACTTCACAGGGTGTATCTGACTGTGGGTCATGATATACACAGTGTGTCAGTGAGTGTGTTAATATTAATCTGTGTTCTCTGTCAGTGTTTTAATATTACTGAGGATAGTGGGGGTGTTTTACACTTCACAGGGTGTATCTGACTGTGGGTCATGATATACACAGTGTGTCAGTGAGTGTGTTAATATTAATCTGTGTTCTCTGTCAGTGTGTTAATATTACTGAGGACAGTGGGGGTGTTTTACACTTTACAGGGTGTATCTGACTGTGAGTCATGATATACACAGTGTGTCAGTGAGTGTGTTAATATTAATCTGTGTTCTCTGTCAGTGTGTTAATATTACTGAGGACAGTGGGGGTGTTTTACACTTCACAGGGTTTATCTGACTGTGGGTCATGATATACACAGTGTGTCAGTGAGTGTGTTAATATTAATCTGTGTTCTCTGTCAGTGTGTTAATATTCCTGAGGACAGTGGGGGTGTTTTACACTTCACAGGGTGTATCTGACTGTGGGTCATGATATACACAGTGTGTCAGTGAGTGTGTTAATATTAATCTGTGTTCTCTGTCAGTGTGTTAATATTACTGAGGACAGTGGGGGTGTTTTACACTTCACAGGGTGTATCTGACTGTGGGTCATGATATACACAGTGTGTCAGTGAGTGTGTTAATATTAATCTGTGTTCTCTGTCAGTGTGTTAATATTACTGAGGACAGTGGGGGTGTTTTACACTTCACAGGGTGTATCTGACTGTGGGTCATGATGTACATAGTGTGTCAGTGAGTGTGTTAATATTAATCTGTGTTCTCTGTCAGTGTGTTAATATTACTGAGGACAGTGGGGGTGTTTTACACTTCACAGGGTGTATCTGACTGTGGGTCATGATGTACACTGTGTGTCAGTGAGTGTGTTAATATTAATCTGTGTTCTCTGTCAGTGTGTTAATATTAATGAGGACAGTGGGGGTGTTTTACACTTCACAGGATTTATCTGACTGTGGGTCATGATATACACAGTGTGTCAGTGAGTGTGTTAATATTAATCTGTGTTCTCTGTCAGTGTGTTAATATTCCTGAGGACAGTGGGGGTGTTT
Organism: Heterodontus francisci; assembly: GCF_036365525.1. Taxonomy (NCBI): domain Eukaryota; kingdom Metazoa; phylum Chordata; class Chondrichthyes; order Heterodontiformes; family Heterodontidae; genus Heterodontus; species Heterodontus francisci. The sequence continues at coordinate 685,318 of NW_027141247.1, forward strand.
TACACTTCACAGGGTGTATCTGACTGTGGGTCATGATATACACAGTGTGTCAGTGAGTGTGTTAATATTAATCTGTGTTCTCTGTCAGTGTGTTAATATTACTGAGGACAGTGGGGGTGTTTTACACTTCACAGGGTGTATCTGACTGTGGGTCATGATATACACAGTGTGTCAGTGAGTGTGTTAATATTAATCTGTGTTCTCTGTCAGTGTGTTAATATTCCTGAGGACAGTGGGGGTGTTTTACACTTCACAGGGTGTATCTGACTGTGGGTCATGATATACACAGTGTGTCAGTGAGTGTGTTAATATTAATCTGTGTTCTCTGTCAGTGTTTTAATATTACTGAGGATAGTGGGGGTGTTTTACACTTCACAGGGTGTATCTGACTGTGGGTCATGATATACACAGTGTGTCAGTGAGTGTGTTAATATTAATCTGTGTTCTCTGTCAGTGTGTTAATATTACTGAGGACAGTGGGGGTGTTTTACACTTCACAGGGTGTATCTGACTGTGAGTCATGATATACACAGTGTGTCAGTGAGTGTGTTAATATTAATCTGTGTTCTCTGTCAGTGTGTTAATATTACTGAGGACAGTGGGGGTGTTTTACACTTCACAGGGTTTATCTGACTGTGGGTCATGATATACACAGTGTGTCAGTGAGTGTGTTAATATTAATCTGTGTTCTCTGTCAGTGTGTTAATATTCCTGAGGACAGTGGGGGTGTTTTACACTTCACAGGGTGTATCTGACTGTGGGTCATGATATACACAGTGTGTCAGTGAGTGTGTTAATATTAATCTGTGTTCTCTGTCAGTGTGTTAATATTACTGAGGACAGTGGGGGTGTTTTACACTTCACAGGGTGTATCTGACTGTGGGTCATGATACACACAGTGTGTCAGTGAGTGTGTTAATATTAATCTGTGTTCTCTGTCAGTGTGTTAATATTACTGAGGACAGTGGGGGTGTTTTACACTTCACAGGGTGTATCTGACTGTGGGTCATGATGTACATAGTGTGTCAGTGAGTGTGTTAATATTAATCTGTGTTCTCTGTCAGTGTGTTAATATTACTGAGGACAGTGGGGGTGTTTTACACTTCACAGGGTGTATCTGACTGTGGGTCATGATGTACACTGTGTGTCAGTGAGTGTGTTAATATTAATCTGTGTTCTCTGTCAGTGTGTTAATATTAATGAGGACAGTGGGGGTGTTTTACACTTCACAGGGTGTATCTGACTGTGGGTCATGATGTACACAGTGTGTCAGTGAGTGTGTTAATATTAATCTGTGTTCTCTGTCAGTGTGTTAATATTCCTGAGGACAGTGGGGGTGTTTTACACTTCTCAGGGTGTATCTGACTGTGGGTCAGGATATGCACAGTGTGTCAGTGAGTGTGTTAATATTAATCTGTGTTCTCTGTCAGTGTGTTAATATTGATGAGGACAGTGGGGGTGTTTTACACTTCACAGGGTGTATCTGACTGTGGGTCATGATATACACAGTGTGTCAGTGAGTGTGTTAATATTAATCTGTGTTCTCTGTCAGTGTGTTAATATTAATGAGGACAGTGGGGGTGTTTTACACTTCACAGGGTGTATCTGACTGTGGGTCATGATATACACAGTGTGTCAGTGAGTGTGTTAATATTAATCTGTGTTCTCTGTCAGTGTTTTAATATTACTGAGGATAGTGGGGGTGTTTTACACTTCACAGGGTGTATCTGACTGTGGGTCATGATATACACAGTGTGTCAGTGAGTGTGTTAATATTAATCTGTGTTCTCTGTCAGTGTGTTAATATTACTGAGGACAGTGGGGGTGTTTTACACTTTACAGGGTGTATCTGACTGTGAGTCATGATATACACAGTGTGTCAGTGAGTGTGTTAATATTAATCTGTGTTCTCTGTCAGTGTGTTAATATTACTGAGGACAGTGGGGGTGTTTTACACTTCACAGGGTTTATCTGACTGTGGGTCATGATATACACAGTGTGTCAGTGAGTGTGTTAATATTAATCTGTGTTCTCTGTCAGTGTGTTAATATTCCTGAGGACAGTGGGGGTGTTTTACACTTCACAGGGTGTATCTGACTGTGGGTCATGATATACACAGTGTGTCAGTGAGTGTGTTAATATTAATCTGTGTTCTCTGTCAGTGTGTTAATATTACTGAGGACAGTGGGGGTGTTTTACACTTCACAGGGTGTATCTGACTGTGGGTCATGATATACACAGTGTGTCAGTGAGTGTGTTAATATTAATCTGTGTTCTCTGTCAGTGTGTTAATATTACTGAGGACAGTGGGGGTGTTTTACACTTCACAGGGTGTATCTGACTGTGGGTCATGATGTACATAGTGTGTCAGTGAGTGTGTTAATATTAATCTGTGTTCTCTGTCAGTGTGTTAATATTACTGAGGACAGTGGGGGTGTTTTACACTTCACAGGGTGTATCTGACTGTGGGTCATGATGTACACTGTGTGTCAGTGAGTGTGTTAATATTAATCTGTGTTCTCTGTCAGTGTGTTAATATTAATGAGGACAGTGGGGGTGTTTTACACTTCACAGGATTTATCTGACTGTGGGTCATGATATACACAGTGTGTCAGTGAGTGTGTTAATATTAATCTGTGTTCTCTGTCAGTGTGTTAATATTCCTGAGGACAGTGGGGGTGTTTTACACTTCACAGGGTGTATCTGACTGTGGGTCATGATATACACAGTGTGTCAGTGAGTGTGTTAATATTAATCTGTGTTCTCTGTCAGTGTGTTAATATTACTGAGGACAGTGGGGGTGTTTTACACTTCACAGGGTGTATCTGACTGTGGGTCATGATATACACAGTGTGTCAGTGAGTGTGTTAATATTAATCTGTGTTCTCTGTCAGTGTGTTAATATTCCTGAGGACAGTGGGGGTGTTTTACACTTCACAGGGTGTATCTGACTGTGGGTCATGATATACACAGTGTGTCAGTGAGTGTGTTAATATTAATCTGTGTTCTCTGTCAGTGTTTTAATATTACTGAGGATAGTGGGGGTGTTTTACACTTCACAGGGTGTATCTGACTGTGGGTCATGATATACACAGTGTGTCAGTGAGTGTGTTAATATTAATCTGTGTTCTCTGTCAGTGTGTTAATATTACTGAGGACAGTGGGGGTGTTTTACACTTCACAGGGTGTATCTGACTGTGAGTCATGATATACACAGTGTGTCAGTGAGTGTGTTAATATTAATCTGTGTTCTCTGTCAGTGTGTTAATATTACTGAGGACAGTGGGGGTGTTTTACACTTCACAGGGTTTATCTGACTGTGGGTCATGATATACACAGTGTGTCAGTGAGTGTGTTAATATTAATCTGTGTTCTCTGTCAGTGTGTTAATATTCCTGAGGACAGTGGGGGTGTTTTACACTTCACAGGGTGTATCTGACTGTGGGTCATGATATACACAGTGTGTCAGTGAGTGTGTTAATATTAATCTGTGTTCTCTGTCAGTGTGTTAATATTACTGAGGACAGTGGGGGTGTTTTACACTTCACAGGGTGTATCTGACTGTGGGTCATGATACACACAGTGTGTCAGTGAGTGTGTTAATATTAATCTGTGTTCTCTGTCAGTGTGTTAATATTACTGAGGACAGTGGGGGTGTTTTACACTTCACAGGGTGTATCTGACTGTGGGTCATGATGTACATAGTGTGTCAGTGAGTGTGTTAATATTAATCTGTGTTCTCTGTCAGTGTGTTAATATTACTGAGGACAGTGGGGGTGTTTTACACTTCACAGGGTGTATCTGACTGTGGGTCATGATGTACACTGTGTGTCAGTGAGTGTGTTAATATTAATCTGTGTTCTCTGTCAGTGTGTTAATATTAATGAGGACAGTGGGGGTGTTTTACACTTCACAGGGTGTATCTGACTGTGGGTCATGATGTACACAGTGTGTCAGTGAGTGTGTTAATATTAATCTGTGTTCTCTGTCAGTGTGTTAATATTCCTGAGGACAGTGGGGGTGTTTTACACTTCTCAGGGTGTATCTGACTGTGGGTCAGGATATGCACAGTGTGTCAGTGAGTGTGTTAATATTAATCTGTGTTCTCTGTCAGTGTGTTAATATTGATGAGGACAGTGGGGGTGTTTTACACTTCACAGGGTGTATCTGACTGTGGGTCATGATATACACAGTGTGTCAGTGAGTGTGTTAATATTAATCTGTGTTCTCTGTCAGTGTGTTAATATTCCTGAGGACAGTGGGGGTGTTTTACACTTCACAGGGTGTATCTGACTGTGGGTCATGATATACACAGTGTGTCAGTGAGTGTGTTAATATTAATCTGTGTTCTCTGTCAGTGTGTTAATATTCCTGAGGACAGTGGGGGTGTTTTACACTTCACAGGGTGTATCTGACTGTGGGTCATGATATACACAGTGTGTCAGTGAGTGTGTTAATATTAATCTGTGTTCTCTGTCAGTGTTTTAATCTTCCTGAGGACGGTGGGGGTGTTTTACACTTCGCAGGGTGTATCTGACTGTGGGTCATGATGTACACAGTGTGTCAGTGAGTGTGTTAATATTAATCTGTGTTCTCTGTCAGTGTGTTAATATTACTGAGGACAGTGGGGGTGTTTTACACTTCACAGGGTGTATCTGACTGTGGGTCATGATGTACACAGTGTGTCAGTGAGTGTGTTAATATTAATCTGTGTTCTCTGTCAGTGTGTTAATATTACCGAGGACAGTGGGGGTGTTTTACACTTCACAGGGTGTATCTGACTGTGGGTCATGATATACACAGTGTGTCAGTGAGTGTGTTAATATTAATCTGTGTACTCTGTCAGTGTGTTAATATTACTGAGGACAGTGGGGATGTTTTACACTTCACAGGGTGTATCTGACTGTGGGTCATGATATACACAGTTTGTCAGTGAGTGTGTTAATATTAATCTGTGTTCTCTGTCAGTGTGTTAATATTACTGAGGACAGTGGGGATGTTTTACACTTCACAGGGTGTATCTGACTGTGGGTCATGATGTACACAGTGTGTCAGTGAGTGTGTTAATATTAATCTGTGTTCTCTGTCAGTGTGTTAATATTCCTGAGGACAGTGGGGGTGTTTTACACTTCACAGGGTGTATCTGACTGTGGGTCATGATATACACAGTGTGTCAGTGAGTGTGTTAATATTAATCTGTGTTCTCTGTCAGTGTGTTAATATTGCTGAGGACAGTGGGGGTGTTTTACACTTCACAGGGTGTATCTGACTGTGGGTCATGATATACTCAGTGTGTCAGTGAGTGTGTTAATATTAATCTGTGTTCTCTGTCAGTGTGTTAATATTACTGAGGACAGTGGGGATGTTTTACACTTCACAGGGTGCATCTGACTGTGGGTCATGATGTACACAGTGTGTCAGTGAGTGTGTTAATATTAATCTGTGTTCTCTGTCAGTGTGTTAATATTACTGAGGACAGTGGGGGTGTTTTACACTTCACAGGGTGTATCTGACTGTGGGTCATGATATACACAGTGTGTCAGTGAGTGTGTTAATATTAATCTGTGTTCTCTGTCAGTGTGTTAATATTCCTGAGGACAGTGGGGGTGTTTTACACTTCACAGGGTGTATCTGACTGTGGGTCATGATATACACAGTGTGTCAGTGAGTGTGTTAATATTAATCTGTGTTCTCTGTCAGTGTGTTAATATTCCTGAGGACAGTGGGGGTGTTTTACACTTCACAGGGTGTATCTGACTGTGGGTCATGATATACACAGTGTGTCAGTGAGTGTGTTAATATTAATCTGTGTTCTCTGTCAGTGTTTTAATATTACTGAGGATAGTGGGGGTGTTTTACACTTCACAGGGTGTATCTGACTGTGGGTCATGATATACACAGTGTGTCAGTGAGTGTGTTAATATTAATCTGTGTTCTCTGTCAGTGTGTTAATATTACTGAGGACAGTGGGGATGTTTTACACTTCACAGGGTGCATCTGACTGTGGGTCATGATGTACACAGTGTGTCAGTGAGTGTGTTAATATTAATCTGTGTTCTCTGTCAGTGTGTTAATATTCCTGAGGACAGTGGGGGTGTTTTACACTTCACAGGGTGTATCTGACTGTGGGTCATGATATACACAGTGTGTCAGTGAGTGTGTTAATATTAATCTGTGTTCTCTGTCAGTGTGTTAATATTCCTGAGGACAGTGGGGGTGTTTTACACTTCACAGGGTGTATCTGACTGTGGGTCATGATATACACAGTGTGTCAGTGAGTGTGTTAATATTAATCTGTGTTCTCTGTCAGTGTTTTAATATTACTGAGGATAGTGGGGGTGTTTTACACTTCACAGGGTGTATCTGACTGTGGGTCATGATATACACAGTGTGTCAGTGAGTGTGTTAATATTAATCTGTGTTCTCTTTCAGTGTGTTAATATTACCGAGGACAGTGGGGTGTTTTACACTTCACAGGGTGTATCTGACTGTGGGTCATGATGTACACAGTGTGTCAGTGAGTGTGTTAATATTAATCTGTGTTCTCTGTCAGTGTGTTAATATTACCGAGGACAGTGGGGTGTTTTACACTTCACAGGGTGTATCTGACTGTGGGTCATGATATACACAGTGTGTCAGTGAGTGTGTTAATATTAATCTGTGTTCTCTGTCAGTGTGTTAATATTGCTGAGGACAGTGGGAATGTTTTACACTTCACAGGGTGTATCTGACTGTGGGTCATGATATACACAGTGTGTCAGTGAATGTGTTAATATTAATCTGTGTTCTCTGTCAGTGTGATAATATTGCTGACGACAGTGGGGGTGTTTTACACTTCACAGGATTTATCTGACTGTGGGTCATGATATACACAGTGTGTCAGTGAGTGTGTTAATATTAATCTGTGTTCTCTGTCAGTGTGTTAATATTCCTGAGGACAGTGGGGGTGTTTTACACTTCACAGGGTGTATCTGACTGTGGGTCATGATATACACAGTGTGTCAGTGAGTGTGTTAATATTAATCTGTGTTCTCTGTCAGTGTGTTAATATTACTGAGGACAGTGGGGGTGTTTTACACTTCACAGGGTGTATCTGACTGTGGGTCATGATATACACAGTGTGTCAGTGAGTGTGTTAATATTAATCTGTGTTCTCTGTCAGTGTTTTAATATTACTGAGGATAGTGGGGGTGTTTTACACATCACAGGGTGTATCTGACTGTGGGTCATGATATACACAGTGTGTCAGTGAGTGTGTTAATATTAATCTGTGTTCTCTGTCAGTGTGTTAATATTACTGAGGACAGTGGGGGTGTTTTACACTTTACAGGGTGTATCTGACTGTGAGTCATGATATACACAGTGTGTCAGTGAGTGTGTTAATATTAATCTGTGTTCTCTGTCAGTGTGTTAATATTACTGAGGACAGTGGGGGTGTTTTACACTTCACAGGGTGTATCTGACTGTGGGTCATGATATACACAGTGTGTCAGTGAGTGTGTTAATATTAATCTGTGTTCTCTGTCAGTGTGTTAATATTCCTGAGGACAGTGGGGGTGTTTTACACTTCACAGGGTGTATCTGACTGTGGGTCATGATATACACAGTGTGTCAGTGAGTGTGTTAATATTAATCTGTGTTCTCTGTCAGTGTGTTAATATTACTGAGGACAGTGGGGGTGTTTTACACTTCACAGGGTGTATCTGACTGTGGGTCATGATATACACAGTGTGTCAGTGAGTGTGTTAATATTAATCTGTGTTCTCTGTCAGTGTGTTAATATTACTGAGGACAGTGGGGGTGTTTTACACTTCACAGGGTGTATCTGACTGTGGGTCATGATGTACATAGTGTGTCAGTGAGTGTGTTAATATTAATCTGTGTTCTCTGTCAGTGTGTTAATATTACTGAGGACAGTGGGGGTGTTTTACACTTCACAGGGTGTATCTGACTGTGGGTCATGATGTACACAGTGTGTCAGTGAGTGTGTTAATATTAATCTGTGTTCTCTGTCAGTGTGTTAATATTAATGAGGACAGTGGGGGTGTTTTACACTTCACAGGGTGTATCTGACTGTGGGTCATGATGTACACAGTGTGTCAGTGAGTGTGTTAATATTAATCTGTGTTCTCTGTCAGTGTGTTAATATTACTGAGGACAGTGGGGGTGTTTTACACTTCACAGGGTGTATCTGACTGTGGGTCATGATATACACAGTGTGTCAGTGAGTGTGTTAATATTAATCTGTGTTCTCTGTCAGTGTTTTAATCTTCCTGAGGACGGTGGGGGTGTTTTACACTTCACAGGGTGTATCTGACTGTGGGTCATGATATACACAGTGTGTCAGTGAGTGTGTTAATATTAATCTGTGTTCTCTGTCAGTGTGTTAATATTCCTGAGGACAGTGGGGGTGTTTTACACTTCACAGGGTGTATCTGACTGTGGGTCATGATATACACAGTGTGTCAGTGAGTGTGTTAATATTAATCTGTGTTCTCTGTCAGTGTGTTAATATTCCTGAGGACAGTGGGGGTGTTTTACACTTCACAGGGTGTATCTGACTGTGGGTCATGATGTACACAGTGTGTCAGTGAGTGTGTGAATATTAATCTGTGTTCTCTGTCAGTGTGTTAATATTACTGAGGACAGTGGGGGTGTTTTACACTTCACAGGGTGTATCTGACTGTGGGTCATGATGTACACAGTGTGTCAGTGAGTGTGTTAATATTAATCTGTGTTCTCTGTCAGTGTGTTAATATTACCGAGGACAGAGGGGTGTTTTACACTTCACAAGGTGTATCTGACTGTGGGTCATGATATACACAGTGTGTCAGTGAGTGTGTTAATATTAATCTGTGTTCTCTGTCAGTGTGTTAATATTGCTGAGGACAGTGGGGGTGTTTTACACTTCACAGGGTGTATCTGACTGTGGGTCATGATATACACAGTGTGTCAGTGAGTGTGTTAATATTAATCTGTGTTCTCTGTCAGTGTGTTAATATTACTGAGGACAGTGGGGATGTTTTACACTTCACAGGGTGCATCTGACTGTGGGTCATGATGTACACAGTGTGTCAGTGAGTGTGTTAATATTAATCTGTGTTCTCTGTCAGTGTGTTAATATTACTGAGGACAGTGGGGGTGTTTTACACTTCACAGGGTGTATCTGACTGTGGGTCATGATATACACAGTGTGTCAGTGAGTGTGTTAATATTAATCTGTGTTCTCTGTCAGTGTGTTAATATTACTGAGGACAGTGGGGGTGTTTTACACTTCACAGGGTGTATCTGACTGTGGGTCATGATATACACAGTGTGTCAGTGAGTGTGTTAATATTTATCTGTGTTCTCTGTCAGTGTGTTAATATTGCTGAGGACAGTGGGGGTGTTTTACACTTCACAGGGTTTATCTGACTGTGGGTCGTGATGTTCACAGTGTGTCAGTGAGTGTGTTAATATTAATCTGTGTTCTCTGTCAGTGTGTTAATATTAATGAGGACAGTGGGGGTGTTTTACACTTCACAGGGTGTATCTGACTGTGGGTCATGATGTACACAGTGTGTCAGTGAGTGTGTTAATATTAATCTGTGTTCTCTGTCAGTGTGTTAATATTACTGAGGACAGTGGGGGTGTTTTACACTTCACAGGGTGTATCTGACTGTGGGTCATGATATACACAGTGTGTCAGTGAGTGTGTTAATATTAATCTGTGTTCTCTGTCAGTGTTTTAATCTTCCTGAGGACGGTGGGGGTGTTTTACACTTCACAGGGTGTATCTGACTGTGGGTCATGATATACACAGTGTGTCAGTGAGTGTGTTAATATTAATCTGTGTTCTCTGTCAGTGTGTTAATATTCCTGAGGACAGTGGGGGTGTTTTACACTTCACAGGGTGTATCTGACTGTGGGTCATGATATACACAGTGTGTCAGTGAGTGTGTTAATATTAATCTGTGTTCTCTGTCAGTGTGTTAATATTCCTGAGGACAGTGGGGGTGTTTTACACTTCACAGGGTGTATCTGACTGTGGGTCATGATGTACACAGTGTGTCAGTGAGTGTGTGAATATTAATCTGTGTTCTCTGTCAGTGTGTTAATATTACTGAGGACAGTGGGGGTGTTTTACACTTCACAGGGTGTATCTGACTGTGGGTCATGATGTACACAGTGTGTCAGTGAGTGTGTTAATATTAATCTGTGTTCTCTGTCAGTGTGTTAATATTACCGAGGACAGAGGGGTGTTTTACACTTCACAAGGTGTATCTGACTGTGGGTCATGATATACACAGTGTGTCAGTGAGTGTGTTAATATTAATCTGTGTTCTCTGTCAGTGTGTTAATATTGCTGAGGACAGTGGGGGTGTTTTACACTTCACAGGGTGTATCTGACTGTGGGTCATGATATACACAGTGTGTCAGTGAGTGTGTTAATATTAATCTGTGTTCTCTGTCAGTGTGTTAATATTACTGAGGACAGTGGGGATGTTTTACACTTCACAGGGTGCATCTGACTGTGGGTCATGATGTACACAGTGTGTCAGTGAGTGTGTTAATATTAATCTGTGTTCTCTGTCAGTGTGTTAATATTACTGAGGACAGTGGGGGTGTTTTACACTTCACAGGGTGTATCTGACTGTGGGTCATGATATACACAGTGTGTCAGTGAGTGTGTTAATATTAATCTGTGTTCTCTGTCAGTGTGTTAATATTACTGAGGACAGTGGGGGTGTTTTACACTTCACAGGGTGTATCTGACTGTGGGTCATGATATACACAGTGTGTCAGTGAGTGTGTTAATATTTATCTGTGTTCTCTGTCAGTGTGTTAATATTGCTGAGGACAGTGGGGGTGTTTTACACTTCACAGGGTTTATCTGACTGTGGGTCGTGATGTTCACAGTGTGTCAGTGAGTGTGTTAATATTAATCTGTGTTCTCAGACAGTGTGTTAATATTCCTGAGGACAGTGGGGGTGTTTTACACTTCACAGGGTGTATCTGACTGTGGGTCATGATATACACTGTGTGTCAGTGAGTGTGTTAATATTAATCTGTGTTCTCAGACAGTGTGTTAATATTCCTGAGGACAGTGGGGGTGTTTTACACTTCACAGGGTGTATCTGACTGTGGGTCATGATATACACAGTGTGTCAGTGAGTGTGTTAATATTAATCTGTGTTCTCTGTCAGTGTTTTAATATTACTGAGGACAGTGGGGGTGTTTTACACTTCACCGGGTGTATCTGACTGTGGGTCATGATATACACAGTGTGTCAGTGAGTGTGTTAATATTAATCTATGTTCTCTGTCAGTGTTTTAATCTTCCTGAGGACAGTGGGGGTGTTTTACACTTCACAGGGTGTATCTGACTGTGAGTCATGATGTACACAGTGTGTCAGTGAGTGTGTTAATATTAATCTGTGTTCTCTGTCAGTGTGTTAATATTACTGAGGACAGTGGGGGTGTTTTACACTTCACAGGGTGTATCTGACTGTGGGTCATGATGTACACAGTGTGTCAGTGAGTGTGTTAATATTAATCTGTGTTCTCTGTCAGTGTGTTAATATTACTGAGGACAGTGGGGGTGTTTTACACTTCACAGGGTTTATCTGACTGTGGGTCATGAGATACACAGTGTGTCAGTGAGTGTGTTAATATTAATCTGTGTTCTCTGTCAGTGTGTTAATATTCCTGAGGACAGTGGGGGTGTTTTACACTTCACAGGGTGTATCTGACTGTGGGTCATGATATACACAGTGTGTCAGTGAGTGTGTTAATATTAATCTGTGTTCTCTGTCAGTGTTTTAATATTACTGAGGATAGTGGGGGTGTTTTACACTTCACAGGGTGTATCTGACTGTGGGTCATGATATACACAGTGTGTCAGTGAGTGTGTTAATATTAATCTGTGTTCTCTTTCAGTGTGTTAATATTACCGAGGACAGTGGGGTGTTTTACACTTCACAGGGTGTATCTGACTGTGGGTCATGATGTACACAGTGTGTCAGTGAGTGTGTTAATATTAATCTGTGTTCTCTGTCAGTGTGTTAATATTACCGAGGACAGTGGGGTGTTTTACACTTCACAGGGTGTATCTGACTGTGGGTCATGATATACACAGTGTGTCAGTGAGTGTGTTAATATTAATCTGTGTTCTCTGTCAGTGTGTTAATATTGCTGAGGACAGTGGGAATGTTTTACACTTCACAGGGTGTATCTGACTGTGGGTCATGATATACACAGTGTGTCAGTGAATGTGTTAATATTAATCTGTGTTCTCTGTCAGTGTGATAATATTGCTGACGACAGTGGGGGTGTTTTACACTTCACAGGATTTATCTGACTGTGGGTCATGATATACACAGTGTGTCAGTGAGTGTGTTAATATTAATCTGTGTTCTCTGTCAGTGTGTTAATATTCCTGAGGACAGTGGGGGTGTTTTACACTTCACAGGGTGTATCTGACTGTGGGTCATGATGTACACAGTGTGTCAGTGAGTGTGTTAATATTAATCTGTGTTCTCTGTCAGTGTGTTAATATTACTGAGGACAGTGGGGGTGTTTTACACTTCACAGGGTGTATCTGACTGTGGGTCATGATATACACAGTGTGTCAGTGAGTGTGTTAATATTAATCTGTGTTCTCTGTCAGTGTGTTAATATTCCTGAGGACAGTGGGGGTGTTTTACACTTCACAGGGTGTATCTGACTGTGGGTCATGATATACACAGTGTGTCAGTGAGTGTGTTAATATTAATCTGTGTTCTCTGTCAGTGTTTTAATATTACTGAGGATAGTGGGGGTGTTTTACACTTCACAGGGTGTATCTGACTGTGGTTCATGATATACACAGTGTGTCAGTGAGTGTGTTAATATTAATCTGTGTTCTCTGTCAGTGTGTTAATATTACTGAGGACAGTGGGGGTGTTTTACACTTTACAGGGTGTATCTGACTGTGAGTCATGATATACACAGTGTGTCAGTGAGTGTGTTAATATTAATCTGTGTTCTCTGTCAGTGTGTTAATATTACTGAGGACAGTGGGAATGTTTTACACTTCACAGGGTGTATCTGACTGTGGGTCATGATGTACACAGTGTGTCAGTGAGTGTGTTAACATTAATCTGTGTTCTCTGTCAGTGTGTTAATATTACTGAGGACAGTGGGGGTGTTTTACTCTTCACAGGGTGTATCTGACTGTGGGTCATGATATACACAGTGTGTCAGTGAGTGTGTTAATATTAATCTGTGTTCTCTGTCAGTGTGTTAATATTACTGAGGACAGTGGGGGTGTTTTACACTTCACAGTGTGTATCTGACTGTGGGTCATGATATACACAGTGTGTCAGTGAGTGTGTTAATATTAATCTGTGTTCTCTGTCAGTGTGTTAATATTCCTGAGGACAGTGGGGGTGTTTTACACTTCACAGGGGGTATCTGACTGTGGGTCATGATATACACAGTGTGTCAGTGAGTGTGTTAATATTAATCTGTGTTCTCTGTCAGTGTGTTAATATTACTGAGGACAGTGGGGGTGTTTTACACTTCACAGGGTGTATCTGACTGTGGGTCATGATATACACAGTGTGTCAGTGAGTGTGTTAATATTAATCTGTGTTCTCTGTCAGTGTGTTAATATTACTGAGGACAGTGGGGGTGTTTTACTCTTCACAGGGTGTATCTGACTGTGGGTCATGATATACACAGTGTGTCAGTGAGTGTGTTAATATTAATCTGTGTTCTCTGTCAGTGTGTTAATATTACTGAGGACAGTGGGGGTGTTTTACACTTCACAGTGTGTATCTGACTGTGGGTCATGATATACACAGTGTGTCAGTGAGTGTGTTAATATTAATCTGTGTTCTCTGTCAGTGTGTTAATATTCCTGAGGACAGTGGGGGTGTTTTACACTTCACAGGGTGTATCTGACTGTGGGTCATGATATACACAGTGTGTCAGTGAGTGTGTTAATATTTATCTGTGTTCTCTGTCAGTGTGTTAATATTGCTGAGGACAGTGGGGGTGTTTTACACTTCACAGGGTTTATCTGACTGTGGGTCGTGATGTTCACAGTGTGTCAGTGAGTGTGTTAATATTAATCTGTGTTCTCAGACAGTGTGTTAATATTCCTGAGGACAGTGGGGGTGTTTTACACTTCACAGGGTGTATCTGACTGTGGGTCATGATATACACTGTGTGTCAGTGAGTGTGTTAATATTAATCTGTGTTCTCAGACAGTGTGTTAATATTCCTGAGGACAGTGGGGGTGTTTTACACTTCACAGGGTGTATCTGACTGTGGGTCATGATATACACAGTGTGTCAGTGAGTGTGTTAATATTAATCTGTGTTCTCTGTCAGTGTGTTAATATTACTGAGGACAGTGGGGGTGTTTTACACTTCACCGGGTGTATCTGACTGTGGGTCATGATATACACAGTGTGTCAGTGAGTGTGTTAATATTAATCTATGTTCTCTGTCAGTGTTTTAATCTTCCTGAGGACAGTGGGGGTGTTTTACACTTCACAGGGTGTATCTGACTGTGAGTCATGATGTACACAGTGTGTCAGTGAGTGTGTTAATATTAATCTGTGTTCTCTGTCAGTGTGTTAATATTACTGAGGACAGTGGGGGTGTTTTACACTTCACAGGGTGTATCTGACTGTGGGTCATGATGTACACAGTGTGTCAGTGAGTGTGTTAATATTAATCTGTGTTCTCTGTCAGTGTGTTAATATTACCGAGGACAGAGAGGTGTTTTACACTTCACAGGGTGTATCTGACTGTGGGTCATGATATACACAGTGTGTCAGTGAGTGTGTTAATATTAATCTGTGTTCTCTGTCAGTGTGTTAATATTGCTGAGGACAGTGGGGGTGTTTTACACTTCACAGGGTGTATCTGACTGTGGGTCATGATATACACAGTGTGTCAGTGAGTGTGTTAATATTAATCTGTGTTCTCTGTCAGTGTGTTAATATTACTGAGGACAGTGGGGATGTTTTACACTTCACAGGGTGCATCTGACTGTGGGTCATGATGTACACAGTGTGTCAGTGAGTGTGTTAATATTAATCTGTGTTCTCTGTCAGTGTGTTAATATTACTGAGGACAGTGGGGGTGTTTTACACTTCACAGGGTGTATCTGACTGTGGGTCATGATATACACAGTGTGTCAGTGAGTGTGTTAATATTAATCTGTGTTCTCTGTCAGTGTGTTAATATTCCTGAGGACAGTGGGGGTGTTTTACACTTCACAGGGGGTATCTGACTGTGGGTCATGATATACACAGTGTGTCAGTGAGTGTGTTAAAATTAATCTGTGTTCTCTGTCAGTGTGTTAATATTACTGAGGACAGTGGGGGTGTTTTACACTTCACAGGGTGTATCTGACTGTGGGTCATGATATACACAGTGTGTCAGTGAGTCTGTTAATATTTATCTGTGTTCTCTGTCAGTGTGTTAATATTGCTGAGGACAGTGGGGGTGTTTTACACTTCACAGGGTTTATCTGACTGTGGGTCGTGATGTTCACAGTGTGTCAGTGAGTGTGTTAATATTAATCTGTGTTCTCAGACAGTGTGTTAATATTCCTGAGGACAGTGGGGGTGTTTTACACTTCACAGGGTGTATCTGTCTGTGGGTCATGATATACACTGTGTGTCAGTGAGTGTGTTAATATTAATCTGTGTTCTCTGTCAGTGTGTTAATATTACTGAGGACAGTGGGGGTGTTTTACACTTCACCGGGTGTATCTGACTGTGGGTCATGATATACACAGTGTGTCAGTGAGTGTGTTAATATTAATCTATGTTCTCTGTCAGTGTTTTAATCTTCCTGAGGACAGTGGGGGTGTTTTACACTTCACAGGGTGTATCTGACTGTGAGTCATGATGTACACAGTGTGTCAGTGAGTGTGTTAATATTAATCTGTGTTCTCTGTCAGTGTGTTAATATTACTGAGGACAGTGGGGGTGTTTTACACTTCACAGGGTGTATCTGACTGTGGGTCATGATGTACACAGTGTGTCAGTGAGTGTGTTAATATTAATCTGTGTTCTCTGTCAGTGTGTTAATATTACTGAGGACAGTGGGGGTGTTTTACACTTCACAGGGTTTATCTGACTGTGGGTCATGAGATACACAGTGTGTCAGTGAGTGTGTTAATATTAATCTGTGTTCTCTGTCAGTGTGTTAATATTCCTGAGGACAGTGGGGGTGTTTTACACTTCACAGGGTGTATCTGACTGTGGGTCATGATATACACAGTGTGTCAGTGAGTGTGTTAATATTAATCTGTGTTCTCTGTCAGTGTTTTAATATTACTGAGGATAGTGGGGGTGTTTTACACTTCACAGTGTGTATCTGACTGTGGGTCATGATATACACAGTGTGTCAGTGAGTGTGTTAATATTAATCTGTGTTCTCTTTCAGTGTGTTAATATTACCGAGGACAGTGGGGTGTTTTACACTTCACAGGGTGTATCTGACTGTGGGTCATGATGTACACAGTGTGTCAGTGAGTGTGTTAATATTAATCTGTGTTCTCTGTCAGTGTGTTAATATTACCGAGGACAGTGGGGTGTTTTACACTTCACAGGGTGTATCTGACTGTGGGTCATGATATACACAGTGTGTCAGTGAGTGTGTTAATATTAATCTGTGTTCTCTGTCAGTGTGTTAATATTGCTGAGGACAGTGGGAATGTTTTACACTTCACAGGGTGTATCTGACTGTGGGTCATGATATACACAGTGTGTCAGTGAATGTGTTAATATTAATCTGTGTTCTCTGTCAGTGTGATAATATTGCTGACGACAGTGGGGGTGTTTTACACTTCACAGGATTTATCTGACTGTGGGTCATGATATACACAGTGTGTCAGTGAGTGTGTTAATATTAATCTGTGTTCTCTGTCAGTGTGTTAATATTCCTGAGGACAGTGGGGGTGTTTTACACTTCACAGGGTGTATCTGACTGTGGGTCATGATGTACACAGTGTGTCAGTGAGTGTGTTAATATTAATCTGTGTTCTCTGTCAGTGTGTTAATATTACTGAGGACAGTGGGGGTGTTTTACACTTCACAGGGTGTATCTGACTGTGGGTCATGATATACACAGTGTGTCAGTGAGTGTGTTAATATTAATCTGTGTTCTCTGTCAGTGTGTTAATATTCCTGAGGACAGTGGGGGTGTTTTACACTTCACAGGGTGTATCTGACTGTGGGTCATGATATACACAGTGTGTCAGTGAGTGTGTTAATATTAATCTGTGTTCTCTGTCAGTGTTGTAATATTACTGAGGATAGTGGGGGTGTTTTACACTTCACAGGGTGTATCTGACTGTGGGTCATGATATACACAGTGTGTCAGTGAGTGTGTTAATATTAATCTGTGTTCGCTGTCAGTGTGTTAATATTACTGAGGACAGTGGGGGTGTTTTACACTTCACAGGGTGTATCTGACTGTGGGTCATGATATACACAGTGTGTCAGTGAGTGTGTTAATATTAATCTGTGTTCTCTGTCAGTGTGTTAATATTCCTGAGGACAGTGGGGGTGTTTTACACTTCACAGGGTGTATCTGACTGTGGGTCATGATATACACAGTGTGTCAGTGAGTGTGTTAATATTAATCTGTGTTCTCTGTCAGTGTGTTAATATTACTGAGGACAGTGGGGGTGTTTTACACTTCACAGGGTGTATCTGACTGTGGGTCATGATATACACAGTGTGTCAGTGAGTGTGTTAATATTAATCTGTGTTCTCTGTCAGTGTGTTAATATTACTGAGCACAGTGGGGGTGTTTTACACTTCACAGGGTGTATCTGACTGTGGGTCATGATGTACATAGTGTGTCAGTGAGTGTGTTAATATTAATCTGTGTTCTCTGTCAGTGTGTTAATATTACTGAGGACAGTGGGGGTGTTTTACACTTCACAGGGTGTATCTGACTGTGGGTCATGATGTACACAGTGTGTCAGTGAGTGTGTTAATATTAATCTGTGTTCTCTGTCAGTGTGTTAATATTAATGAGGACAGTGGGGGTGTTTTACACTTCACAGGGTGTATCTGACTGTGGGTCATGATGTACACAGTGTGTCAGTGAGTGTGTTAATATTAATCTGTGTTCTCTGTCAGTGTGTTAATATTCCTGAGGACAGTGGGGGTGTTTTACACTTCACAGGGTGTATCTGACTGTGGGTCAGGATATGCACAGTGTGTCAGTGAGTGTGTTAATATTAATCTGTGTTCTCTGTCAGTGTGTTAATATTACTGAGGACAGTGGGGGTGTTTTACACTTCACAGGGTGTATCTGACTGTGGGTCATGATATACACAGTGTGTCAGTGAGTGTGTTAATATTAATCTGTGTTCTCTGTCAGTGTGTTAATATTCCTGAGGACAGTGGGGGTGTTTTACACTTCACAGGGTGTATCTGACTGTGGGTCATGATATACACAGTGTGTCAGTGAGTGTGTTAATATTAATCTGTGTTCTCTGTCAGTGTGTTAATATTCCTGAGGACAGTGGGGGTGTTTTACACTTCACAGGGTGTATCTGACTGTGGGTCATGATATACACAGTGTGTCAGTGAGTGTGTTAATATTAATCTGTGTTCTCTGTCAGTGTGTTAATATTCCTGAGGACAGTGGGGGTGTTTTACACTTCACAGGGTGGATCTGACTGTGGGTCATGATGTACACAGTGTGTCAGTGAGTGTGTGAATATTAATCTGTGTTCTCTGTCAGTGTGTTAATATTACTGAGGACAGTGGGGGTGTTTTACACTTCACAGGGTGTATCTGACTGTGGGTCATGATGTACACAGTGTGTCAGTGAGTGTGTTAATATTAATCTGTGTTCTCTGTCAGTGTGTTAATATTACCGAGGACAGAGGGGTGTTTTACACTTCACAGGGTGTATCTGACTGTGGGTCATGATATACACAGTGTGTCAGTGAGTGTGTTAATATTAATCTGTGTTCTCTGTCAGTGTGTTAATATTGCTGAGGACAGTGGGGGTGTTTTACACTTCACAGGGTGTATCTGACTGTGGGTCATGATATACACAGTGTGTCAATGAGTGTGTTAATATTAATCTGTGTTCTCTGTCAGTGTGTTAATATTACTGAGGACAGTGGGGATGTTTTACACTTCACAGGGTGCATCTGACTGTGGGTCATGATGTACACAGTGTGTCAGTGAGTGTGTTAATATTAATCTGTGTTCTCTGTCAGTGTGTTAATATTACTGAGGACAGTGGGGGTGTTTTACACTTCACAGGGTGTATCTGACTGTGGGTCATGATATACACAGTGTGTCAGTGAGTGTGTTAATATTAATCTGTGTTCTCTGTCAGTGTGTTAATATTACTGAGGACAGTGGGGGTGTTTTACACTTCACAGGGTGTATCTGACTGTGGGTCATGATATACACAGTGTGTCAGTGAGTGTGGTAATATTAATCTGTGTTCTCTGTCAGTGTGTTAATATTCCTGAGGACAGTGGGGGTGTTTTACACTTCACAGGGGGTATCTGACTGTGGGTCATGATATACACAGTGTGTCAGTGAGTGTGTTAATATTAATCTGTGTTCCCTGTCAGTGTGTTAATATTACTGAGGACAGTGGGGGTGTTTTACACTTCACAGGGTGTATCTGACTGTGGGTCATGATATACACAGTGTGTCAGTGAGTCTGTTAATATTTATCTGTGTTCTCTGTCAGTGTGTTAATATTGCTGAGGAAAGTGGGGGTGTTTTACACTTCACAGGGTTTATCTGACTGTGGGTCGTGATGTTCACAGTGTGTCAGTGAGTGTGTTAATATTAATCTGTGTTCTCAGACAGTGTGTTAATATTCCTGAGGACAGTGGGGGTGTTTTACACTTCACAGGGTGTATCTGACTGTGGGTCATGATATACACTGTGTGTCAGTGAGTGTTTTAATATTAATCTGTGTTCTCAGACAGTGTGTTAATATTCCTGAGGACAGTGGGGGTGTTTTACACTTCACAGGGTGTATCTGACTGTGGGTCATGATATACACAGTGTGTCAGTGAGTGTGTTAATATTAATCTGTGTTCTCTGTCAGTGTGTTAATATTACTGAGGACAGTGGGGGTGTTTTACACTTCACCGGGTGTATCTGACTGTGGGTCATGATATACACAGTGTGTCAGTGAGTGTGTTAATATTAATCTATGTTCTCTGTCAGTGTTTTAATCTTCCTGAGGACAGTGGGGGTGTTTTACACTTCACAGGGTGTATCTGACTGTGGGTCATGATGTACACAGTGTGTCAGTGAGTGTGTTAATATTAATCTGTGTTCTCTGTCAGTGTGTTAATATTACTGAGGACAGTGGGGGTGTTTTACACTTCAC
The DNA here is from genome assembly GCF_036365525.1 of Heterodontus francisci. Taxonomy (NCBI): domain Eukaryota; kingdom Metazoa; phylum Chordata; class Chondrichthyes; order Heterodontiformes; family Heterodontidae; genus Heterodontus; species Heterodontus francisci. Next base: position 705,692 of record NW_027141247.1, read on the forward strand.
AGGGTTTATCTGACTGTGGGTCATGATGTTCACAGTGTGTCAGTGAGTGTGTTAATATTAATCTGTGTTCTCTGTCAGTGTGTTAATATTACTGAGGACAGTGGGGGTGTTTTACACTTCACAGGGTTTATCTGACTGTGGGTCATGAGATACACAGTGTGTCAGTGAGTGTGTTAATATTAATCTGTGTTCTCTGTCAGTGTGTTAATATTCCTGAGGACAGTGGGGGTGTTTTACACTTCACAGGGTGTATCTGACTGTGGGTCATGATATACACAGTGTGTCAGTGAGTGTGTTAATATTAATCTGTGTTCTCTTTCAGTGTGTTAATATTACCGAGGACAGTGGTGTGTTTTACACTTCACAGGGTGTATCTGACTGTGGGTCATGATGTACACAGTGTGTCAGTGATTGTGTTAATATTAATCTGTGTTCTCTTTCAGTGTGTTAATATTACCGAGGACAGTGGGGTGTTTTACACTTCACAGGGTGTATCTGACTGTGGGTCATGATGTACACAGTGTGTCAGTGAGTGTGTTAATATTAATCTGTGTTCTCTGTCAGTGTGTTAATATTACCGAGGACAGTGGGGTGTTTTACACTTCACAGGGTGTATCTGACTGTGGGTCATGATATACTCAGTGTGTCAGTGAGTGTGTTAATATTAATCTGTGTTCTCTGTCAGTGTGTTAATATTGCTGAGGACAGTGGGAATGTTTTACACTTCACAGGGTGTATCTGACTGTGGGTCATGATATACACAGTGTGTCAGTGAATGTGTTAATATTAATCTGTGTTCTCTGTCAGTGTGATAATATTGCTGACGACAGTGGGGGTGTTTTACACTTCACAGGATTTATCTGACTGTGGGTCATGATATACACAGTGTGTCAGTGAGTGTGTTAATATTAATCTGTGTTCTCTGTCAGTGTGTTAATATTCCTGAGGACAGTGGGGGTGTTTTACACTTCACAGGGTGTATCTGACTGTGGGTCATGATGTACACAGTGTGTCAGTGAGTGTGTTAATATTAATCTGTGTTCTCTGTCAGTGTGTTAATATTACTGAGGACAGTGGGGGTGTTTTACACTTCACAGGGTGTATCTGACTGTGGGTCATGATATACACAGTGTGTCAGTGAGTGTGTTAATATTAATCTGTGTTCTCTGTCAGTGTGTTAATATTCCTGAGGACAGTGGGGGTGTTTTACACTTCACAGGGTGTATCTGACTGTGGGTCATGATATACACAGTGTGTCAGTGAGTGTGTTAATATTAATCTGTGTTCTCTGTCAGTGTTTTAATATTACTGAGGACAGTGGGGGTGTTTTACACTTCACAGGGTGTATCTGACTGTGGGTCATGATATACACAGTGTGTCAGTGAGTGTGTTAATATTAATCTGTGTTCTCTGTCAGTGTGTTAATATTACTGAGGACAGTGGGGGTGTTTTACACTTTACAGGGTGTATCTGACTGTGAGTCATGATATACACAGTGTGTCAGTGAGTGTGTTAATATTAATCTGTGTTCTCTGTCAGTGTGTTAATATTACTGAGGACAGTGGGGGTGTTTTACCCTTCACAGGGTGTATCTGACTGTGGGTCATGATATACACAGTGTGTCAGTGAGTGTGTTAATATTAATCTGTGTTCTCTGTCAGTGTGTTAATATTCCTGAGGACAGTGGGGGTGTTTTACACTTCACAGGGGGTATCTGACTGTGGGTCATGATATACACAGTGTGTCAGTGAGTGTGTTAATATTAATCTGTGTTCTTCTGTCAGTGTGTTAATATTACTGAGGACAGTGGGGGTGATTTACACTTCACAGGGTGTATCTGACTGTGGGTCATGATATACACAGTGTCTCAGTGAGTCTGTTAATATTTATCTGTGTTCTCTGTCAGTGTGTTAATATTGCTGAGGACAGTGGGGGTGTTTTACACTTCACAGGGTTTATCTGACTGTGGGTCGTGATGTTCACAGTGTGTCAGTGAGTGTGTTAATATTAATCTGTGTTCTCAGACAGTGTGTTAATATTCCTGAGGACAGTGGGGGTGTTTTACACTTCACAGGGTGTATCTGACTGTGGGTCATGATATACACTGTGTGTCAGTGAGTGTGTTAATATTAATCTGTGTTCTCAGACAGTGTGTTAATATTCCTGAGGACAGTGGGGGTGTTTTACACTTCACAGGGTGTATCTGACTGTGGGTCATGATACACACAGTGTGTCAGTGAGTGTGTTAATATTAATCTGTGTTCTCTGTCAGTGTGTTAATATTACTGAGGACAGTGGGGGTGTTTTACACTTCACCGGGTGTATCTGACTGTGGGTCATGATATACACAGTGTGTCAGTGAGTGTGTTAATATTAATCTATGTTCTCTGTCAGTGTTTTAATCTTCCTGAGGACAGTGGGGGTGTTTTACACTTCACAGGGTGTATCTGACTGTGAGTCATGATGTACACAGTGTGTCAGTGAGTGTGTTAATATTAATCTGTGTTCTCTGTCAGTGTGTTAATATTACTGAGGACAGTGGGGGTGTTTTACACTTCACAGGGTGTATCTGACTGTGGGTCATGATGTACACAGTGTGTCAGTGAGTGTGTTAATATTAATCTGTGTTCTCTGTCAGTGTGTTAATATTACTGAGGACAGTGGGGGTGTTTTACACTTCACAGGGTTTATCTGACTGTGGGTCATGATATACACAGTGTGTCAGTGAGTGTGTTAATATTAATCTGTGTTCTCTGTCAGTGTGTTAATATTACTGAGGACAGTGGGGGTGTTTTACACTTCACAGGGTGTATCTGACTGTGGGTCATGATATACACAGTGCGTCAGTGAGTGTGTTAATATTAATCTGTGTTCTCTGTCAGTGTGTTAATATTACTGAGGACAGTGGGGGTGTTTTACACTTCACAGGGTGTATCTGACTGTGGGTCATGATATACACAGTGTGTCAGTGAGTGTGTTAATATTAATCTGTGTTCTCTGTCAGTGTGTTAATATTCCTGAGGACAGTGGGGGTGTTTTACACTTCACAGGGTGTATCTGACTGTGGGTCATGATATACACAGTGTGTCAGTGAGTGTGTTAATATTAATCTGTGTTCTCTGTCAGTGTGTTAATATTCCTGAGGACAGTGGGGGTGTTTTACACTTCACAGGGTGTATCTGACTGTGGGTCATGATGTACACAGTGTGTCAGTGAGTGTGTTAATATTAATCTGTGTTCTCTGTCAGTGTGTTAATATTACCGAGGACAGTGGGGTGTTTTACACTTCACAGGGTGTATCTGACTGAGGGTCATGATATACACAGTGTGTCAGTGAGTGTGTTAATATTAATCTGTGTTCTCTGTCAATGTGTTAATATTGCTGAGGACAGTGGGAATGTTTTACACTTAACAGGGTGTAGCTGACTTTGGGTCATGATATACACAGTGTGTCAGTGAATGTGTTAATATTAATCTGTGTTCTCTGTCAGTGTTTTAATTTTACTGAGGATAGTGGGGGTGTTTTACACTTCACAGGGTGTATCTGACTGTGGGTCAAGATATACACAGTGTGTCAATGAGTGTGTTAATATTAATCTGTGTTCTCTTTCAGTGTGTTAATATTACCGAGGACAGTGGGGTGTTTTACACTTCACAGGGTGTATCTGACTGTGGGTCATGATGTACACAGTGTGTCAGTGAGTGTGTTAATATTAATCTGTGTTCTCTGTCAGTGTGTTAATATTACCGAGGACAGTGGGGTGTTTTACACTTCACAGGGTGTATCTGACTGTGGGTCATGATATACCCAGTGTGTCAGTGAGTGTGTTAATATTAATCTGTGTTCTCTGTCAGTGTGTTAATATTGCTGAGGACAGTGGGAATGTTTTACACTTCACAGGGTGTAGCTGACTGTGGGTCATGATATACACAGTGTGTCAGTGAATGTGTTAATATTAATCTGTGTTCTCTGTCAGTGTGATAATATTGCTGACGACAGTGGGGGTGTTTTACACTTCACAGGATTTATCTGACTGTGGGTCATGATATACACAGTGTGTCAGTGAATGTGTTAATATTAATCAGTGTTCTCTGTCAGTGTGTTAATATTCCTGAGGACAGTGGGGGTGTTTTACACTTCACAGGGTGTATCTGACTGTGGGTCATGATGTACACAGTGTGTCAGTGAGTGTGTTAATATTAATCTGTGTTCTCTGTCAGTGTGTTAATATTACTGAGGACAGTGGGGGTGTTTTACACTTCACAGGGTGTATCTGACTGTGAGTCATGATATACACAGTGTGTCAGTGAGTGTGTTAATATTAATCTGTGTTCTCTGTCAGTGTGTTAATATTCCTGAGGACAGTGGGGGGTGTTTTACACTTCACAGGGTGTATCTGACTGTGGGTCATGATATACACAGTGTGTCAGTGAGTGTGTTAATATTAATCTGTGTTCTCTGTCAGTGTTTTAATATTACTGAGGATAGTGGGGGTGTTTTACACTTCACAGGGTGTATCTGACTGTGGGTCATGATATACACAGTGTGTCAGTGAGTGTGTTAATATTAATCTGTGTTCTCTGTCAGTGTGTTAATATTACTGAGGACAGTGGGGGTGTTTTACACTTTACAGGGTGTATCTGACTGTGAGTCATGATATACACAGTGTGTCAGTGAGTGTGTTAATATTAATCTGTGTTCTCTGTCAGTGTGTTAATATTACTGAGGACAGTGGGGGTGTTTTACACTTCACAGGGTTTATCTGACTGTGGGTCATGATATACACAGTGTGTCAGTGAGTGTGTTAATATTAATCTGTGTTCTCTGTCAGTGTGTTAATATTCCTGAGGACAGTGGGGGTGTTTTACACTTCACAGGGTGTATCTGACTGTGGGTCATGATATACACAGTGTGTCAGTGAGTGTGTTAATATTAATCTGTATTCTCTGTCAGTGTGTTAATATTACTGAGGACAGTGGGGGTGTTTTACACTTCACAGGGTGTATCTGACTGTGGGTCATGATATACACAGTGTGTCAGTGAGTGTGTTAATATTAATCTGTGTTCTCTGTCAGTGTGTTAATATTACTGAGGACAGTGGGGGTGTCTTACACTTCACAGAGTGTATCTGACTGTGGGTCATGATGTACACAGTGTGTCAGTGAGTGTGTTAATATTAATCTGTGTTCTCTGTCAGTGTGTTAATATTACTGAGGACAGTGGGGGTGTTTTACACTTCACAGGGTGTATCTGACTGTGGGTCATGATATACACAGTGTGTCAGTGAGTGTGTTAATATTAATCTGTGTTCTCTGTCAGTGTGTTAATATTACTGAGGACAGTGGGGGTGTTTTACACTTCACAGGGTGTATCTGACTGTGGGTCATGATGTACATAGTGTGTCAGTGAGTGTGTTAATATTAATCTGTGTTCTCTGTCAGTGTGTTAATATTATTGAGGACAGTGGGGGTGTTTTACACTTATCAGGGTGTATCTGACTGTGGGTCATGATATACACAGTGTGTCAGTGAGTGTGTTAATATTAATCTGTGTTCTCTGTCAGTGTGTTAATATTCCTGAGGACAGTGGGGATGTTTTACACTTCACAGGGTGTATCTGACTGTGGGTCATGATGTACACAGTGTGTCAGTGAGTGTGTTAATATTAATCTGTGTTCTCTGTCAGTGTGTTAATATTCCTGAGGACAGTGGGGATGTTTTACACTTCACAGGGTATATCTGACTGTGGGTCATGATGTACACAGTGTGTCAGTGAGTGTGTTAATATTTACCTGTGTTCTCTGTCAGTGTGTTAATATTAATGAGGACAGTGGGGGTGTTTTACACTTCACAGGGTGTATCTGACTGTGGGTCATGATGTACACAGTGTGTCAGTGAGTGTGTTAATATTAATCTGTGTTCTCTGTCCGTGTGTTAATATTCCTGAGGACAGTGGGGGTGTTTTGCACTTCACAGGGTGTATCTGACTGTGTGTCATGATATGCACAGTGTGTCAGTGAGTGTGTTAATATTAATCTGTGTTCTCTGTCAGTGTGTTAATATTCCTGAGGACAGTGGGGGTGTTTTACACTTCACAGGGTGTATCTGACTGTGGGTCATGATATACACATTGTGTCAGTGAGTGTGTTAATATTAATCTGTGTTCTCTGTCAGTGTGTTAATATTACTGAGGACAGTGGGGGTGTTTTACACTTCACAGGGTGTATCTGACTGTGGGTCATGATATACACAGTGTGTCAGTGAGTGTGTTAATATTAATCTGTGTTCTCTGTCAGTGTGTTAATATTACTGAGGACAGTGGGGGTGTTTTACACTTCACAGGGTGTATCTGACTGTGGGTCATGATATACACAGTGTGTCAGTGAGTGTGTGAATATTAATCTGTGTTCTCTGTCAGTGTGTTAATATTCCTGAGGACAGTGGGGGTGTTTTACACTTCACAGGGTGTATCTGACTGTGGGTCATGATATACACAGTGTGTCAGTGAGTGTGTTAATATTAATCTGTGTTCTCTGTCAGTGTGTTAATATTCCTGAGGACAGTGGGGGTGTTTTACACTTCACAGGGTGTATCTGACTGTGGGTCATGATATACACAGTGTGTCAGTGAGTGTGTTAATATTAATCTGTGTTCTCTGTCAGTGTTTTAATCTTCCTGAGGACAGTGGGGGTGTTTTACACTTCACAGGGTGTATCTGACTGTGGGTCATGATATACACAGTGTGTCAGTGAGTGTGTTAATATTAATCTGTGTTCTCTGTCAGTGTGTTAATATTCCTGAGGACAGTGGGGGTGTTTTACACTTCACAGGGTGTATCTGACTGTGGGTCATGATATACACAGTGTGTCAGTGAGTGTGTTAATATTAATCTGTGTTCTCTGTCAGTGTGTTATTATTCCTGAGGACAGTGGGGGTGTTTTACACTTCACAGGGTGTATCTGACTGTGGGTCATGATATACACAGTGTGTCAGTGAGTGTGTTAATATTAATCTGTGTTCTCTGTCAGTGTGCTAATATTCCTGAGGACAGTGGGGGTGTTTTACACTTCACAGGGTGTATCTGACTGTGGGTCATGATATACACAGTGTGTCAGTGAGTGTGTTAATATTAATCTGTGTTCTCTGTCAGTGTGTTAATATTACTGAGGACAGTGGGCGTGTTTTACACTTCACAGGGTGTATCTGACTGTGGGTCATGATGTACACAGTGTGTCAGTGAGTGCGTTAATATTAATCTTTGTTCTCTGTCAGTGTGTTAATATTACCGAGGACAGTGGGGTGTTTTACACTTCACAGGGTGTATCTGACTGTGGGTCATGATATACACAGTGTGTCAGTGAGTGTGTTAATATTAATCTGTGTTCTCTGTCAGTGTGTTAATATTACTGAGGACAGTGGGGATGTTTTACACTTCACAGGGTTTATCTGACTGTGGGTCATGATATACACAGTGTGTCAGTGAGTGTGTTAATATTAATCTGTGTTCTCTGTCAATGTGTTAATATTCCTGAGGACAGTGGGGGTGTTTTACACTTCACAGGGTGTATCTGACTGTGGGTCATGATATACACAGTGTGTCAGTGAGTGTGTTAATATTAATCTGTGTTCTCTGTCAGTGTGTTAATATTACTGAGGACAGTGGGGGTGTTTTACACTTCACAGGGTGTATCTGACTGTGGGTCATGATATACACAGTGTGTCAGTGAGTGTGTTAATATTAATCTGTGTTCTCTGTCAGTGTGTTAATATTACTGAGGACAGAGGGGGTGTTTTACACTTCACAGGGTGTATCTGACTGTGGGTCATGATGTACACAGTGTGTCAGTGAGTGTGTTAATATTAATCTGTGTTCTCTGTCAGTGTGTTAATATTACTGAGGACAGTGGGGGTGTTTTACACTTCACAGGGTGTATCTGACTGTGGGTCATGATATACACAGTGTGTCAGTGAGTGTGTTAATATTAATCTGTGTCCTCTGTCAGTGTGTTAATATTACTGAGGACAGTGGGGGTGTTTTACACTTCACAGGGTTTATCTGACTGTGGGTCATGATGTACACAGTGTGTCAGTGAGTGTGTTAATATTAATCTGTGTTCTCTGTCAGTGTGTTAATATTACTGAGGACAGTGGGGGTGTTCTACACTTCACAGGGTGTATCTGACTGTGGGTCATGATGTACACAGTGTGTCAGTGAGTGTGTTAATATTAATCTGTGTTCTCTGTCAGTGTGTTAATATTCCTGAGGACAGTGGGGGTGTTTTACACTTCACAGGGTGTATCTGACTGTGGGTCATGATATACACAGTGTGTCAGTGAGTGTGTTAATATTAATCTGTGTTCTCTGTCAGTGTGTTAATATTACTGAGGACAGTGGGGGTGTTTTACACTTCACAGGGTGTATCTGACTGTGGGTCATGATGTGCACAGTGTGTCAGTGAGTGTGTTAATATTAATCTGTGTTCTCTGTCAGTGTGATAATATTGCTGACGACAGTGGGGGTGTTTTACACTTCACAGGGTGTATCTGACTGTGGGTCATGATGTACACAGTGTGTCAGTGAGTGTGTTAATATTAATCTGTGTTCTCTTTCAGTGTCATAATACTGCTGACGACAGTGGGGGTGTTTTACACTTCACAGGGTGTATCTGACTGTGGGTCATGATGTACACAGTGTGTCAGTGAGTGTGTTAATATTAATCTGTGTTCTCTGTCAGTGTGTTAATATTACCGAGGACAGTGGGGTGTTTTACACTTCACAGGGTGTATCTGACTGTGGGTCATGATATACACAGTGTGTCAGTGAGTGTGTTAATATTAATCTGTGTTCTCTGTCAGTGTGTTAATATTGCTGAGGACAGTGGGAATGTTTTACACTTCACAGGGTGTATCTGACTGTGGGTCATGATATACACAGTGTGTCAGTGAGTGTGTTAATATTAATCTGTGTTCTCTGTCAGTGTGATAATATTGCTGAGGACAGTGGGGGTGTTTTACACTTCACAGGATTTATCTGACTGTGGGTCATGATATACACAGTGTGTCAGTGAGTGTGTTAATATTAATCTGTGTTCTCTGTCAGTGTGTTAATATTACTGAGGACAGTGGGGGTGTTTTACACTTCACAGGGTGTATCTGACTGTGGTTCATGATATACACAGTGTGTCAGTGAGTGTGTTAATATTAATCTGTGTCCTCTGTCAGTGTGTTAATATTACTGAGGACAGTGGGGGTGTTTTACACTTCACAGGGTGTATCTGACTGTGGGTCATGATATACACAGTGTGTCAGTGAGTGTGTTAATATTAATCTGTGTTCTCTGTCAGTGTGTTAATATTCCTGAGGACAGTGGGGGTGTTTTACACTTCACAGGGTGTATCTGACAGTGGGTCATGATATACACAGTGTGTCAGTGAGTGTGTTAATATTAATCTGTGTTCTCTGTCAGTGTGTTAATATTACTGAGGACAGTGGGGGTGTTTTACACTTCACAGGGTGTATCTGACTGTGGGTCATGATATGCACAGTGTGTCAGTGAGTGTGTTAATATTAATCTGTGTTCTCTGTCAGTGTGTTAATATTACTGAGGACAGTGGGGGTGTTTTACACTTCACAGGGTGTATCTGACTGTGGGTCATGATATGCACAGTGTGTCAGTGAGTGTGTTAATATTAATCTGTGTTCTCTGTCAGTGTGATAATATTGCTGACGACAGTGGGGGTGTTTTACACTTCACAGGGTGTATCTGACTGTGGGTCATGAGATACACAGTGTGTCAGTGAGTGTGTTAATATTAATCTGTGTTCTCTGTCAGTGTGTTAATATTACTGAGGACAGTGGGGGTGTTTTACACTTCACAGGGTGTATCTGACTGTGGGTCATGATATACACAGTGTGTCAGTGAGTGTGTTAATATTAATCTGTGTTCTCTGTCAGTGTGTTAATCTTACTGAGGACAGTGGGGGTGTTTTACACTTCACAGGGTGTATCTGACTGTGGGTCATGATGTACACAGTGTGTCAGTGAGTGTGTTAATATTAATCTGTGTTCTCTGTCAGTGTGTTAATATTCCTGAGGACAGTGGGGGTGTTTTACACTTCACAGGGTGTATCTGACTGTGGGTCATGATATACACAGTGTGTCAGTGAGTGTGTTAATATTAATCTGTGTTCTCTTTCAGTGTCATAATACTGCTGACGACAGTGGGGGTGTTTTACACTTCACAGGGTGTATCTGACTGTGGGTCATGATGTACACAGTGTTTCAGTGAGTGTGTTAATATTAATCTGTGTTCTCTGTCAGTCTGTTAATATTACCGAGGACAGTGGGGTGTTTTACACTTCACAGGGTGTATCTGACTGTGGGTGATGATGTACACAGTGTGTCAGTGAGTGTGTTAATATTAATCTGTGTTCTCTGTCAGTGTGTTAATATTCCTGAGGACAGTGGGGGTGTTTTACACTTCACAGGGTGTATCTGACTGTGGGTCATGATATACACAGTGTGTCAGTGAGTGTGTTAATATTAATCTGTGTTCTCTGTCAGTGTGTTAATCTTACTGAGGACAGTGGGGGTGTTTTACACTTCACAGGGTGTATCTGACTGTGGGTCATGATGTACACAGTGTGTCAGTGAGTGTGTTAATATTAATCTGTGTTCTCTGTCAGTGTGTTAATATTCCTGAGGACAGTGGGGGTGTTTTACACTTCACAAGGTGTATCTGACTGTGGGTCATGATATACACTGTGTGTCAGTGAGTGTGTTAATATTAATCTGTGTTCTCTTTCAGTGTCATAATACTGCTGACGACAGTGGGGGTGTTTTACACTTCACAGGGTGTATCTGACTGTGGCTCATGATGTACACAGTGTGTCAGTGAGTGTGTTAATATTAATCTGTGTTCTCTGTCAGTGTGTTAATATTACCGAGGACAGTGGGGTGTTTTACACTTCACAGGGTGTATCTGACTGTGGGTCATGATATACACAGTGTGTCAGTGAGTGTGTTAATATTAATCTGTGTTCTCTGTCAGTGTGTTAATATTGCTGAGGACAGTGGGAATGTTTTACACTTCACAGGGTGTATCTGACTGTGGGTCATGATATACACAGTGTGTCAGTGAGTGTGTTAATATTAATCTGTGTTCTCTGTCAGTGTGATAATATTGCTGAGGACAGTGGGGGTGTTTTACACTTCACAGGATTTATCTGACTGTGGGTCATGATATACACAGTGTGTCAGTGAGTGTGTTAATATTAATCTGTGTTCTCTGTCAGTGTGTTAACATTCCTGAGGACAGTGGGGGTGTTTTACACTTCACAGGGTGTATCTGACTGTGGGTCATGATGTACACAGTGTGTCAGTGAGTGTGTTAATATTAATCTGTGTTCTCTGTCAGTGTGTTAATATTACTGAGGACAGTGGGGGTGTTTTGCACTTCACAGGGTGTATCTGTCTGTGGGTCATGATGTACACAGTGTGTCAGTGAGTGTGTTAATATTAATCTGTGTTCTCTGTCAGTGTGTTAATATTACTGAGGACAGTGGGGGTGTTTTACACTTCACAGGGTGTATCTGACTGTGGTTCATGATATACACAGTGTTTCAGTGAGTGTGTTAATATTAATCTGTGTTCTCTGTCAGTGTGTTAATATTCCTGAGGACAGTGGGGGTGTTTTACACTTCACAGGGTGTATCTGACTGTGGGTCATGATGTACACAGTGTGTCAGTGAGTGTGTTAATATTAATCTGTGTCCTCTGTCAGTGTGTTAATATTACTGAGGACAGTGGGGGTGTTTTACACTTGACAGGGTGTATCTGACTGTGGGTCATGATGTACACAGTGTGTCAGTGAGTGTGTTAATATTAATCTGTGTTCTCTGTCAGTGTGTTAATATTACTGAGGACAGTGGGGGTGTTTTACACTTCACAGGGTGTATCTGACTGTGGGTCATGATATACACAGTGTGTCAGTGAGTGTGTTAATATTAATCTGTGTTCTCTGTCAGTGTGTTAATATTACTGAGGACAGAGGGGGTGTTTTACACTTCACAGGGTGTATCTGACTGTGGGTCATGATGTACACAGTGTGTCAGTGAGTGTGTTAATATTAATCTGTGTTCTCTGTCAGTGTGTTAATATTACTGAGGACAGTGGGGGTGTTTTACACTTCACAGGGTGTATCTGACTGTGGGTCATGATATACACAGTGTGTCAGTGAGTGTGTTAATATTAATCTGTGTCCTCTGTCAGTGTGTTAATATTACTGAGGACAGTGGGGGTGTTTTACACTTCACAGGGTTTATCTGACTGTGGGTCATGATGTACACAGTGTGTCAGTGAGTGTGTTAATATTAATCTGTGTTCTCTGTCAGTGTGTTAATATTACTGAGGACAGTGGGGGTGTTTTACACTTCACAGGGTGTATCTGACTGTGGGTCATGATATACACAGTGTGTCAGTGAGTGTGTTAATATTAATCTGTGTCCTCTGTCAGTGTGTTAATATCACTGAGGACAGTGGGGGTGTTCTACACTTCACAGGGTGTATCTGACTGTGGGTCATGATGTACACAGTGTGTCAGTGAGTGTGTTAATATTAATCTGTGTTCTCTGTCAGTGTGTTAATATTACTGAGGACAGTGGGGGTGTTTTACACTTCACAGGGTGTATCTGACTGTGGGTCATGATATACACAGTGTGTCAGTGAGTGTGTTAATATTAATCTGTGTTCTCTGTCAGTGTGTTAATATTACTGAGGACAGTGGGGAGTGTTTTACACTTCACAGAGTGTATCTGACTGTGGGTCATGATATACACAGTGTGTCAGTGAGTGTGTTAATATTAATCTGTGTTCTCTGTCAGTGTGTTAATATTACTGAGGACAGTGGGGGTGTTTTACACTTCACAGGGTGTATCTGACTGTGGGTCATGATATACACAGTGTGTCAGTGAGTGTGTTAATATTAATCTGTGTTCTCTGTCAGTGTGTTAATATTCCTGAGGACAGTGGGGGTGTTTTACACTTCACAGGGTGTATCTGACTGTGGGTCATGATATACACAGTGTGTCAGTGAGTGTGTTAATATTAATCTGTGTTCTCTGTCAGTGTGTTAATATTACTGAGGACAGTGGGGGTGTTTTACACTTCACAGGGTGTATCTGACTGTGGGTCATGATGTGCACAGTGTGTCAGTGAGTGTGTTAATATTAATCTGTGTTCTCTGTCAGTGTGATAATATTGCTGACGACAGTGGGGGTGTTTTACACTTCACAGGGTGTATCTGACTGTGGGTCATGATATACACAGTGTGTCAGTGAGTGTGTTAATATTAATCTGTGTTCTCTGTCAGTGTGTTAATATTCCTGAGGACAGTGGGGGTGTTTTACACTTCACAGGGTGTATCTGACTGTGGGTCATGATATACACAGTGTGTCAGTGAGTGTGTTAATATTAATCTGTGTTCTCTGTCAGTGTGTTAATCTTACTGAGGACAGTGGGGGTGTTTTACACTTCACAGGGTGTATCTGACTGTGGGTCATGATGTACACAGTGTGTCAGTGAGTGTGTTAATATTAATCTGTGTTCTCTGTCAGTGTGTTAATATTCCTGAGGACAGTGGGGGTGTTTTACACTTCACAGGGTGTATCTGACTGTGGGTCATGATATACACAGTGTGTCAGTGAGTGTGTTAATATTAATCTGTGTTCTCTTTCAGTGTCATAATACTGCTGATGACAGTGGGGGTGTTTTACACTTCACAGGGTGTATCTGACTGTGGGTCATGATGTACACAGTGTGTCAGTGAGTGTGTTAATATTAATCTGTGTTCTCTGTCAGTGTGTTAATATTACCGAGGACAGTGGGGTGTTTTACACTTCACAGGGTGTATCTGACTGTGGGTCATGATATACACAGTGTGTCAGTGAGTGTGTTAATATTAATCTGTGTTCTCTGTCAGTGTGTTAATATTGCTGAGGACAGTGGGAATGTTTTACACTTCACAGGGTGTATCTGACTGTGGGTCATGATATACACAGTGTGTCAGTGAGTGTGTTAATATTAATCTGTGTTCTCTGTCAGTGTGATAATATTGCTGAGGACAGTGGGGGTGTTTTACACTTCACAGGATTTATCTGACTGTGGGTCATGATATACACAGTGTGTCAGTGAGTGTGTTAATATTAATCTGTGTTCTCTGTCAGTGTGTTAACATTCCTGAGGACAGTGGGGGTGTTTTACACTTCACAGGGTGTATCTGACTGTGGGTCATGATGTACACAGTGTGTCAGTGAGTGTGTTAATATTAATCTGTGTTCTCTGTCAGTGTGTTAATATTACTGAGGACAGTGGGGGTGTTTTACACTTCACAGGGTGTATCTGACTGTGGGTCATGATGTACACAGTGTGTCAGTGAGTGTGTTAATATTAATCTGTGTTCTCTGTCAGTGTGTTAATATTACTGAGGACAGTGGGGGTGTTTTACACTTCACAGGGTGTATCTGACTGTGGTTCATGATATACACAGTGTGTCAGTGAGTGTGTTAATATTAATCTGTGTCCTCTGTCAGTGTGTTAATATTACTGAGGACAGTGGGGGTGTTTTACACTTCACAGGGTGTATCTGACTGTGGGTCATGATATACACAGTGTGTCAGTGAGTGTGTTAATATTAATCTGTGTTCTCTGTCAGTGTGTTAATATTCCTGAGGACAGTGGGGGTGTTTTACACTTCACAGGGTGTATCTGACTGTGGGTCATGATATACACAGTGTGTCAGTGAGTGTGTTAATATTAATCTGTGTTCTCTGTCAGTGTGTTAATATTACTGAGGACAGTGGGGGTGTTTTACACTTCACAGGGTGTATCTGACTGTGGGTCATGATATGCACAGTGTGTCAGTGAGTGTGTTAATATTAATCTGTGTTCTCTGTCAGTGTGTTAATATTACTGAGGACAGTGGGGGTGTTTTACACTTCACAGGGTGTATCTGACTGTGGGTCATGATATACACAGTGTGTCTGTGAGTGTGTTAATATTAATCTGTGTTCTCTGTCAGTGTGTTAATATTCCTGAGGACAGTGGGGGTGTTTTACACTTCACAGGGTGTATCTGACTGTGGGTCATGATATACACAGTGTGTCAGTGAGTGTGTTAATATTAATCTGTGTCCTCTGTCAGTGTGTTAATATTACTGAGGACAGTGGGGGTGTTTTACACTTCACAGGGTTTATCTGACTGTGGGTCATGATGTACACAGTGTGTCAGTGAGTGTGTTAATATTAATCTGTGTTCTCTGTCAGTGTGTTAATATTACTGAGGACAGTGGGGGTGTTTTACACTTCACAGGGTGTATCTGACTGTGGGTCATGATATACACAGTGTGTCAGTGAGTGTGTTAATATTAATCTGTGTCCTCTGTCAGTGTGTTAATATCACTGAGGACAGTGGGGGTGTTCTACACTTCACAGGGTGTATCTGACTGTGGGTCATGATGTACACAGTGTGTCAGTGAGTGTGTTAATATTAATCTGTGTTCTCTGTCAGTGTGTTAATATTACTGAGGACAGTGGGGGTGTTTTACACTTCACAGGGTGTATCTGACTGTGGGTCATGATATACACAGTGTGTCAGTGAGTGTGTTAATATTAATCTGTGTTCTCTGTCAGTGTGTTAATATTACTGAGGACAGTGGGGAGTGTTTTACACTTCACAGAGTGTATCTGACTGTGGGTCATGATATACACAGTGTGTCAGTGAGTGTGTTAATATTAATCTGTGTTCTCTGTCAGTGTGTTAATATTACTGAGGACAGTGGGGGTGTTTTACACTTCACAGGGTGTATCTGACTGTGGGTCATGATATACACAGTGTGTCAGTGAGTGTGTTAATATTAATCTGTGTTCTCTGTCAGTGTGTTAATATTCCTGAGGACAGTGGGGGTGTTTTACACTTCACAGGGTGTATCTGACTGTGGGTCATGATATACACAGTGTGTCAGTGAGTGTGTTAATATTAATCTGTGTTCTCTGTCAGTGTGTTAATATTACTGAGGACAGTGGGGGTGTTTTACACTTCACAGGGTGTATCTGACTGTGGGTCATGATGTGCACAGTGTGTCAGTGAGTGTGTTAATATTAATCTGTGTTCTCTGTCAGTGTGATAATATTGCTGACGACAGTGGGGGTGTTTTACACTTCACAGGGTGTATCTGACTGTGGGTCATGATATACACAGTGTGTCAGTGAGTGTGTTAATATTAATCTGTGTTCTCTGTCAGTGTGTTAATATTCCTGAGGACAGTGGGGGTGTTTTACACTTCACAGGGTGTATCTGACTGTGGGTCATGATATACACAGTGTGTCAGTGAGTGTGTTAATATTAATCTGTGTTCTCTGTCAGTGTGTTAATCTTACTGAGGACAGTGGGGGTGTTTTACACTTCACAGGGTGTATCTGACTGTGGGTCATGATGTACACAGTGTGTCAGTGAGTGTGTTAATATTAATCTGTGTTCTCTGTCAGTGTGTTAATATTCCTGAGGACAGTGGGGGTGTTTTACACTTCACAGGGTGTATCTGACTGTGGGTCATGATATACACAGTGTGTCAGTGAGTGTGTTAATATTAATCTGTGTTCTCTTTCAGTGTCATAATACTGCTGATGACAGTGGGGGTGTTTTACACTTCACAGGGTGTATCTGACTGTGGGTCATGATGTACACAGTGTGTCAGTGAGTGTGTTAATATTAATCTGTGTTCTCTGTCAGTGTGTTAATATTACCGAGGACAGTGGGGTGTTTTACACTTCACAGGGTGTATCTGACTGTGGGTCATGATATACACAGTGTGTCAGTGAGTGTGTTAATATTAATCTGTGTTCTCTGTCAGTGTGTTAATATTGCTGAGGACAGTGGGAATGTTTTACACTTCACAGGGTGTATCTGACTGTGGGTCATGATATACACAGTGTGTCAGTGAGTGTGTTAATATTAATCTGTGTTCTCTGTCAGTGTGATAATATTGCTGAGGACAGTGGGGGTGTTTTACACTTCACAGGATTTATCTGACTGTGGGTCATGATATACACAGTGTGTCAGTGAGTGTGTTAATATTAATCTGTGTTCTCTGTCAGTGTGTTAACATTCCTGAGGACAGTGGGGGTGTTTTACACTTCACAGGGTGTATCTGACTGTGGGTCATGATGTACACAGTGTGTCAGTGAGTGTGTTAATATTAATCTGTGTTCTCTGTCAGTGTGTTAATATTACTGAGGACAGTGGGGGTGTTTTACACTTCACAGGGTGTATCTGACTGTGGGTCATGATGTACACAGTGTGTCAGTGAGTGTGTTAATATTAATCTGTGTTCTCTGTCAGTGTGTTAATATTACTGAGGACAGTGGGGGTGTTTTACACTTCACAGGGTGTATCTGACTGTGGGTCATGATATACACAGTGTGTCTGTGAGTGTGTTAATATTAATCTGTGTTCTCTGTCAGTGTGTTAATATTCCTGAGGACAGTGGGGGTGTTTTACACTTCACAGGGTGTATCTGACTGTGGGTCATGATATACACAGTGTGTCAGTGAGTGTGTTAATATTAATCTGTGTCCTCTGTCAGTGTGTTAATATTACTGAGGACAGTGGGGGTGTTTTACACTTCACAGGGTTTATCTGACTGTGGGTCATGATGTACACAGTGTGTCAGTGAGTGTGTTAATATTAATCTGTGTTCTCTGTCAGTGTGTTAATATTACTGAGGACAGTGGGGGTGTTTTACACTTCACAGGGTGTATCTGACTGTGGGTCATGATATACACAGTGTGTCAGTGAGTGTGTTAATATTAATCTGTGTCCTCTGTCAGTGTGTTAATATCACTGAGGACAGTGGGGGTGTTCTACACTTCACAGGGTGTATCTGACTGTGGGTCATGATGTACACAGTGTGTCAGTGAGTGTGTTAATATTAATCTGTGTTCTCTGTCAGTGTGTTAATATTACTGAGGACAGTGGGGGTGTTTTACACTTCACAGGGTGTATCTGACTGTGGGTCATGATATACACAGTGTGTCAGTGAGTGTGTTAATATTAATCTGTGTTCTCTGTCAGTGTGTTAATATTACTGAGGACAGTGGGGAGTGTTTTACACTTCACAGAGTGTATCTGACTGTGGGTCATGATATACACAGTGTGTCAGTGAGTGTGTTAATATTAATCTGTGTTCTCTGTCAGTGTGTTAATATTACTGAGGACAGTGGGGGTGTTTTACACTTCACAGGGTGTATCTGACTGTGGGTCATGATATACACAGTGTGTCAGTGAGTGTGTTAATATTAATCTGTGTTCTCTGTCAGTGTGTTAATATTCCTGAGGACAGTGGGGGTGTTTTACACTTCACAGGGTGTATCTGACTGTGGGTCATGATATACACAGTGTGTCAGTGAGTGTGTTAATATTAATCTGTGTTCTCTGTCAGTGTGTTAATATTACTGAGGACAGTGGGGGTGTTTTACACTTCACAGGGTGTATCTGACTGTGGGTCATGATGTGCACAGTGTGTCAGTGAGTGTGTTAATATTAATCTGTGTTCTCTGTCAGTGTGATAATATTGCTGACGACAGTGGGGGTGTTTTACACTTCACAGGGTGTATCTGACTGTGGGTCATGATATACACAGTGTGTCAGTGAGTGTGTTAATATTAATCTGTGTTCTCTGTCAGTGTGTTAATATTCCTGAGGACAGTGGGGGTGTTTTACACTTCACAGGGTGTATCTGACTGTGGGTCATGATATACACAGTGTGTCAGTGAGTGTGTTAATATTAATCTGTGTTCTCTGTCAGTGTGTTAATCTTACTGAGGACAGTGGGGGTGTTTTACACTTCACAGGGTGTATCTGACTGTGGGTCATGATGTACACAGTGTGTCAGTGAGTGTGTTAATATTAATCTGTGTTCTCTGTCAGTGTGTTAATATTCCTGAGGACAGTGGGGGTGTTTTACACTTCACAGGGTGTATCTGACTGTGGGTCATGATATACACAGTGTGTCAGTGAGTGTGTTAATATTAATCTGTGTTCTCTTTCAGTGTCATAATACTGCTGATGACAGTGGGGGTGTTTTACACTTCACAGGGTGTATCTGACTGTGGGTCATGATGTACACAGTGTGTCAGTGAGTGTGTTAATATTAATCTGTGTTCTCTGTCAGTGTGTTAATATTACCGAGGACAGTGGGGTGTTTTACACTTCACAGGGTGTATCTGACTGTGGGTCATGATATACACAGTGTGTCAGTGAGTGTGTTAATATTAATCTGTGTTCTCTGTCAGTGTGTTAATATTGCTGAGGACAGTGGGAATGTTTTACACTTCACAGGGTGTATCTGACTGTGGGTCATGATATACACAGTGTGTCAGTGAGTGTGTTAATATTAATCTGTGTTCTCTGTCAGTGTGATAATATTGCTGAGGACAGTGGGGGTGTTTTACACTTCACAGGATTTATCTGACTGTGGGTCATGATATACACAGTGTGTCAGTGAGTGTGTTAATATTAATCTGTGTTCTCTGTCAGTGTGTTAACATTCCTGAGGACAGTGGGGGTGTTTTACACTTCACAGGGTGTATCTGACTGTGGGTCATGATGTACACAGTGTGTCAGTGAGTGTGTTAATATTAATCTGTGTTCTCTGTCAGTGTGTTAATATTACTGAGGACAGTGGGGGTGTTTTACACTTCACAGGGTGTATCTGACTGTGGGTCATGATGTACACAGTGTGTCAGTGAGTGTGTTAATATTAATCTGTGTTCTCTGTCAGTGTGTTAATATTACTGAGGACAGTGGGGGTGTTTTACACTTCACAGGGTGTATCTGACTGTGGTTCATGATATACACAGTGTGTCAGTGAGTGTGTTAATATTAATCTGTGTCCTCTGTCAGTGTGTTAATATTACTGAGGACAGTGGGGGTGTTTTACACTTCACAGGGTGTATCTGACTGTGGGTCATGATATACACAGTGTGTCAGTGAGTGTGTTAATATTAATCTGTGTTCTCTGTCAGTGTGTTAATATTCCTGAGGACAGTGGGGGTGTTTTACACTTCACAGGGTGTATCTGACTGTGGGTCATGATATACACAGTGTGTCAGTGAGTGTGTTAATATTAATCTGTGTTCTCTGTCAGTGTGTTAATATTACTGAGGACAGTGGGGGTGTTTTACACTTCACAGGGTGTATCTGACTGTGGGTCATGATATGCACAGTGTGTCAGTGAGTGTGTTAATATTAATCTGTGTTCTCTGTCAGTGTGTTAATATTACTGAGGACAGTGGGGGTGTTTTACACTTCACAGGGTGTATCTGACTGTGGGTCATGATATACACAGTGTGTCTGTGAGTGTGTTAATATTAATCTGTGTTCTCTGTCAGTGTGTTAATATTCCTGAGGACAGTGGGGGTGTTTTACACTTCACAGGGTGTATCTGACTGTGGGTCATGATATACACAGTGTGTCAGTGAGTGTGTTAATATTAATCTGTGTTCTCTGTCAGTGTGTTAATATTACTGAGGACAGTGGGGGTGTTTTACACTTCACAGGGTGTATCTGACTGTGGGTCATGATATACACAGTGTGTCAGTGAGTGTGTTAATATTAATCTGTGTTCTCTGTCAGTGTGATAATATTGCTGACGACAGTGGGGGTGTTTTACACTTCACAGGGTGTATCTGACTG
Source organism: Heterodontus francisci (assembly GCF_036365525.1). Taxonomy (NCBI): domain Eukaryota; kingdom Metazoa; phylum Chordata; class Chondrichthyes; order Heterodontiformes; family Heterodontidae; genus Heterodontus; species Heterodontus francisci. The sequence continues at coordinate 726,440 of NW_027141247.1, forward strand.
TGGGTCATGATGTACACAGTGTGTCAGTGAGTGTGTTAATATTAATCTGTGTTCTCTGTCAGTGTGTTAATATTCCTGAGGACAGTGGGGGTGTTTTACACTTCACAGGGTGTATCTGACTGTGGGTCATGATATACACAGTGTGTCAGTGAGTGTGTTAATATTAATCTGTGTTCTCTTTCAGTGTCATAATACTGCTGACGACAGTGGGGGTGTTTTACACTTCACAGGGTGTATCTGACTGTGGGTCATGATGTACACAGTGTTTCAGTGAGTGTGTTAATATTAATCTGTGTTCTCTGTCAGTCTGTTAATATTACCGAGGACAGTGGGGTGTTTTACACTTCACAGGGTGTATCTGACTGTGGGTGATGATGTACACAGTGTGTCAGTGAGTGTGTTAATATTAATCTGTGTTCTCTGTCAGTGTGTTAATATTCCTGAGGACAGTGGGGGTGTTTTACACTTCACAGGGTGTATCTGACTGTGGGTCATGATATACACAGTGTGTCAGTGAGTGTGTTAATATTAATCTGTGTTCTCTGTCAGTGTGTTAATCTTACTGAGGACAGTGGGGGTGTTTTACACTTCACAGGGTGTATCTGACTGTGGGTCATGATGTACACAGTGTGTCAGTGAGTGTGTTAATATTAATCTGTGTTCTCTGTCAGTGTGTTAATATTCCTGAGGACAGTGGGGGTGTTTTACAGTTCACAGGGTGTATCTGACTGTGGGTCATGATATACACAGTGTGTCAGTGAGTGTGTTAATATTAATCTGTGTTCTCTTTCAGTGTCATAATACTGCTGACGACAGTGGGGGTGTTTTACACTTCACAGGGTGTATCTGACTGTGGCTCATGATGTACACAGTGTGTCAGTGAGTGTGTTAATATTAATCTGTGTTCTCTGTCAGTGTGTTAATATTACCGAGGACAGTGGGGTGTTTTACACTTCACAGGGTGTATCTGACTGTGGGTCATGATATACACAGTGTGTCAGTGAGTGTGTTAATATTAATCTGTGTTCTCTGTCAGTGTGTTAATATTGCTGAGGACAGTGGGAATGTTTTACACTTCACAGGGTGTATCTGACTGTGGGTCATGATATACACAGTGTGTCTGTGAGTGTGTTAATATTAATCTGTGTTCTCTGTCAGTGTGATAATATTGCTGAGGACAGTGGGGGTGTTTTACACTTCACAGGATTTATCTGACTGTGGGTCATGATATACACAGTGTGTCAGTGAGTGTGTTAATATTAATCTGTGTTCTCTGTCAGTGTGTTAACATTCCTGAGGACAGTGGGGGTGTTTTACACTTCACAGGGTGTATCTGACTGTGGGTCATGATGTACACAGTGTGTCAGTGAGTGTGTTAATATTAATCTGTGTTCTCTGTCAGTGTGTTAATATTACTGAGGACAGTGGGGGTGTTTTGCACTTCACAGGGTGTATCTGACTGTGGGTCATGATGTACACAGTGTGTCAGTGAGTGTGTTAATATTAATCTGTGTTCTCTGTCAGTGTGTTAATATTACTGAGGACAGTGGGGGTGTTTTACACTTCACAGGGTGTATCTGACTGTGGTTCATGATATACACAGTGTTTCAGTGAGTGTGTTAATATTAATCTGTGTTCTCTGTCAGTGTGTTAATATTCCTGAGGACAGTGGGGGTGTTTTACACTTCACAGGGTGTATCTGACTGTGGGTCATGATGTACACAGTGTGTCAGTGAGTGTGTTAATATTAATCTGTGTCCTCTGTCAGTGTGTTAATATTACTGAGGACAGTGGGGGTGTTTTACACTTGACAGGGTGTATCTGACTGTGGGTCATGATGTACACAGTGTGTCAGTGAGTGTGTTAATATTAATCTGTGTTCTCTGTCAGTGTGTTAATATTACTGAGGACAGTGGGGGTGTTTTACACTTCACAGGGTGTATCTGACTGTGGGTCATGATATACACAGTGTGTCAGTGAGTGTGTTAATATTAATCTGTGTTCTCTGTCAGTGTGATAATATTGCTGACGACAGTGGGGGTGTTTTACACTTCACAGGGTGTATCTGACTGTGGGTCATGATGTACACAGTGTGTCAGTGAGTGTGTTAATATTAATCTGTGTTCTCTGTCAGTGTGTTAATATTCCTGAGGACAGTGGGGGTGTTTTACACTTCACAGGGTGTATCTGACTGTGGGTCATGATATACACAGTGTGTCAGTGAGTGTGTTAATATTAATCTGTGTTCTCTTTCAGTGTCATAATACTGCTGACGACAGTGGGGGTGTTTTACACTTCACAGGGTGTATCTGACTGTGGGTCATGATGTACACAGTGTTTCAGTGAGTGTGTTAATATTAATCTGTGTTCTCTGTCAGTCTGTTAATATTACCGAGGACAGTGGGGTGTTTTACACTTCACAGGGTGTATCTGACTGTGGGTGATGATGTACACAGTGTGTCAGTGAGTGTGTTAATATTAATCTGTGTTCTCTGTCAGTGTGTTAATATTCCTGAGGACAGTGGGGGTGTTTTACACTTCACAGGGTGTATCTGACTGTGGGTCATGATATACACAGTGTGTCAGTGAGTGTGTTAATATTAATCTGTGTTCTCTGTCAGTGTGTTAATCTTACTGAGGACAGTGGGGGTGTTTTACACTTCACAGGGTGTATCTGACTGTGGGTCATGATGTACACAGTGTGTCAGTGAGTGTGTTAATATTAATCTGTGTTCTCTGTCAGTGTGTTAATATTCCTGAGGACAGTGGGGGTGTTTTACAGTTCACAGGGTGTATCTGACTGTGGGTCATGATATACACAGTGTGTCAGTGAGTGTGTTAATATTAATCTGTGTTCTCTTTCAGTGTCATAATACTGCTGACGACAGTGGGGGTGTTTTACACTTCACAGGGTGTATCTGACTGTGGCTCATGATGTACACAGTGTGTCAGTGAGTGTGTTAATATTAATCTGTGTTCTCTGTCAGTGTGTTAATATTACCGAGGACAGTGGGGTGTTTTACACTTCACAGGGTGTATCTGACTGTGGGTCATGATATACACAGTGTGTCAGTGAGTGTGTTAATATTAATCTGTGTTCTCTGTCAGTGTGTTAATATTGCTGAGGACAGTGGGAATGTTTTACACTTCACAGGGTGTATCTGACTGTGGGTCATGATATACACAGTGTGTCTGTGAGTGTGTTAATATTAATCTGTGTTCTCTGTCAGTGTGATAATATTGCTGAGGACAGTGGGGGTGTTTTACACTTCACAGGATTTATCTGACTGTGGGTCATGATATACACAGTGTGTCAGTGAGTGTGTTAATATTAATCTGTGTTCTCTGTCAGTGTGTTAACATTCCTGAGGACAGTGGGGGTGTTTTACACTTCACAGGGTGTATCTGACTGTGGGTCATGATGTACACAGTGTGTCAGTGAGTGTGTTAATATTAATCTGTGTTCTCTGTCAGTGTGTTAATATTACTGAGGACAGTGGGGGTGTTTTGCACTTCACAGGGTGTATCTGACTGTGGGTCATGATGTACACAGTGTGTCAGTGAGTGTGTTAATATTAATCTGTGTTCTCTGTCAGTGTGTTAATATTACTGAGGACAGTGGGGGTGTTTTACACTTCACAGGGTGTATCTGACTGTGGTTCATGATATACACAGTGTTTCAGTGAGTGTGTTAATATTAATCTGTGTTCTCTGTCAGTGTGTTAATATTCCTGAGGACAGTGGGGGTGTTTTACACTTCACAGGGTGTATCTGACTGTGGGTCATGATGTACACAGTGTGTCAGTGAGTGTGTTAATATTAATCTGTGTCCTCTGTCAGTGTGTTAATATTACTGAGGACAGTGGGGGTGTTTTACACTTGACAGGGTGTATCTGACTGTGGGTCATGATGTACACAGTGTGTCAGTGAGTGTGTTAATATTAATCTGTGTTCTCTGTCAGTGTGTTAATATTACTGAGGACAGTGGGGGTGTTTTACACTTCACAGGGTGTATCTGACTGTGGGTCATGATATACACAGTGTGTCAGTGAGTGTGTTAATATTAATCTGTGTTCTCTGTCAGTGTGTTAATATTCCTGAGGACAGTGGGGGTGTTTTACACTTCACAGGGTGTATCTGACTGTGGGTCATGATATACACAGTGTGTCAGTGAGTGTGTTAATATTAATCTGTGTTCTCTGTCAGTGTGTTAATATTACTGAGGACAGTGGGGGTGTTTTACACTTCACAGGGTGTATCTGACTGTGGGTCATGATATGCACAGTGTGTCAGTGAGTGTGTTAATATTAATCTGTGTTCTCTGTCAGTGTGATAATATTGCTGACGACAGTGGGGGTGTTTTACACTTCACAGGGTGTATCTGACTGTGGGTCATGAGATACACAGTGTGTCAGTGAGTGTGTTAATATTAATCTGTGTTCTCTGTCAGTGTGTTAATATTACTGAGGACAGTGGGGGTGTTTTACACTTCACAGGGTGTATCTGACTGTGGGTCATGATATACACAGTGTGTCAGTGAGTGTGTTAATATTAATCTGTGTTCTCTGTCAGTGTGTTAATCTTACTGAGGACAGTGGGGGTGTTTTACACTTCACAGGGTGTATCTGACTGTGGGTCATGATGTACACAGTGTGTCAGTGAGTGTGTTAATATTAATCTGTGTTCTCTGTCAGTGTGTTAATATTCCTGAGGACAGTGGGGGTGTTTTACACTTCACAGGGTGTATCTGACTGTGGGTCATGATATACACAGTGTGTCAGTGAGTGTGTTAATATTAATCTGTGTTCTCTGTCAGTGTGTTAATATTGCTGAGGACAGTGGGAATGTTTTACACTTCACAGAGTGTATCTGACTGTGGGTCATGATATACACAGTGTGTCAGTGAGTGTGTTAATATTAATCTGTGTTCTCTGTCAGTGTGATAATATTGCTGAGGACAGTGGGGGTGTTTTACACTTCACAGGATTTATCTGACTGTGGGTCATGATATACACAGTGTGTCAGTGAGTGTGTTAATATTAATCTGTGTTCTCTGTCAGTGTGTTAACATTCCTGAGGACAGTGGGGGTGTTTTACACTTCACAGGGTGTATCTGACTGTGGGTCATGATGTACACAGTGTGTCAGTGAGTGTGTTAATATTAATCTGTGTTCTCTGTCAGTGTGTTAATATTACTGAGGACAGTGGGGGTGTTTTACACTTCACAGGGTGTATCTGACTGTGGTTCATGATATACACAGTGTTTCAGTGAGTGTGTTAATATTAATCTGTGTTCTCTGTCAGTGTGTTAATATTCCTGAGGACAGTGGGGGTGTTTTACACTTCACAGGGTGTATCTGACTGTGGGTCATGATGTACACAGTGTGTCAGTGAGTGTGTTAATATTAATCTGTGTCCTCTGTCAGTGTGTTAATATTACTGAGGACAGTGGGGGTGTTTTACACTTGACAGGGTGTATCTGACTGTGGGTCATGATGTACACAGTGTGTCAGTGAGTGTGTTAATATTAATCTGTGTTCTCTGTCAGTGTGTTAATATTACTGAGGACAGTGGGGGTGTTTTACACTTCACAGGGTGTATCTGACTGTGGGTCATGATATACACAGTGTGTCAGTGAGTGTGTTAATATTAATCTGTGTTCTCTGTCAGTGTGTTAATATTCCTGAGGACAGTGGGGGTGTTTTACACTTCACAGGGTGTATCTGACTGTGGGTCATGATATACACAGTGTGTCAGTGAGTGTGTTAATATTAATCTGTGTTCTCTGTCAGTGTGTTAATATTACTGAGGACAGTGGGGGTGTTTTACACTTCACAGGGTGTATCTGACTGTGGGTCATGATATGCACAGTGTGTCAGTGAGTGTGTTAATATTAATCTGTGTTCTCTGCAAGTGTGATAATATTGCTGACGACAGTGGGGGTGTTTTACACTTCACAGGGTGTATCTGACTGTGGGTCATGAGATACACAGTGTGTCAGTGAGTGTGTTAATATTAATCTGTGTTCTCTGTCAGTGTGTTAATATTACTGAGGACAGTGGGGGTGTTTTACACTTCACAGGGTGTATCTGACTCTGGGTCATGATATACACAGTGTGTCAGTGAGTGTGTTAATATTAATCTGTGTTCTCTGTCAGTGTCTTAATATTGCTGAGGACAGTGGGGGTGTTTTACACTTCACAGGGTGTATCTGACTGTGGATCATGATGTACACAGTGTGTCAGTGAGTGTGTTAATATTAATCTGTGTTCTCTGTCAGTGTGTTAATATTACTGAGGACAGTGGGGGTGTTTTACACTTCACAGGGTGTGTCTGACTCTGGGTCATGATATACACAGTGTGTCAGTGAGTGTGTTAATATTAATCTGTGTTCTCTGTCAGTGTGTTAATATTACTGAGGACAGTGGGGGTGTTTTACACTTCACAGGGTTTATCTGACTGTGAGTCATGATATACACAGTGTGTCAGTGAGTGTGTTAATATTAATCTGTGTTCTCTGTCAGTGTGTTAATATTACTGAGGACAGTGGGGGTGTTTTACACTTCACAGGGTGTATCTGACTGTGGGTCATGATATACACAGTGTGTCAGTGAGTGTGTTAATATTAATCTGTGTTCTCTGTCAGTGTGTTAATATTACTGAGGACAGTGGGGGTGTTTTACACTTCACAGGGTGTATCTGACTGTGGGTCATGATATACACAGTGTGTCAGTGAGTGTGTTAATATTAATCTGTGTTCTCTGTCAGTGTGTTAATATTACTGAGGACAGTGGGGGTGTTTTACACTTCACAGGGTGTATCTGACTGTGGGTCATGATGTACACAGTGTGTCAGTGAGTGTGTTAATATTAATCTGTGTTCTCTGTCAGTGTGTTAATATTACTGAGGACAGTGGGGGTGTTTTACACTTCACAGGGTTTATCTGACTGTGAGTCATGATATACACAGTGTGTCAGTGAGTGTGTTAATATTAATCTGTGTTCTCTGTCAGTGTGTTAATATTACTGAGGACAGTGGGAATGTTTTACACTTCACAGGGTGTATCTGACTGTGGGTCATGATATACACAGTGTGTCAGTGAGTGTGTTAATATTAATCTGTGTTTTCTGTCAGTGTGTTAATATTCCTGAGGACAGTGGGGGTGTTTTACACTTCACAGGGTGTATCTGACTGTGTGTCATGATATACACAGTGTGTCAGTGAGTGTGTTAATATTAATCTGTGTTCTCTGTCAGTGTGTTAATATTCCTGAGGACAGTGGGGGTGTTTTACACTTCACAGAGTTTATCTGACTGTGAGTCATGATATACACAGTGTGTCAGTGAGTGTGTTAATATTAATCTGTGTTCTCTGTCAGTGTGTTAATATTCCTGAGGACAGTGGGGGTGTTTTACACTTCACAGGGTGTATCTGACTGTGGGTCATGATATACACAGTGTGTCAGTGAGTGTGTTAATATTAATCTGTGTTCTGTGTCAGTGTGTTAATATTACTGAGGACAGTGGGGGTGTTTTACACTTCACAGGGTGTATCTGACTGTGGGTCATGATATACACAGTGTGTCAGTGTGTGTGTTAATATTAATCTGTGTTCTCTGTCAGTATGTTAATATTACTGAGGACAGTGGGGGTGTTTTACACTTCACAGGGTGTATCTGACTGTGGGTCATGATATACACAGTGTGTCAGTGAGTGTGTTAATATTAATCTGTGTTCTCTGTCAGTATGTTAATATTACTGAGGACAGTGGGGGTGTTTTACACTTCACAGAGTTTATGTGACTGTGAGTCATGATATACACAGTGTGTCAGTGAGTGTGTTAATATTAATCTGTGTTCTCTGTCAGTGTGTTAATATTCCTGAGGACAGTGGGGGTGTTTTACACTTCACAGGGTGTATCTGACTGTGGGTCATGATATACACAGTGTGTCAGTGAGTGTGTTAATATTAATCTGTGTTCTGTGTCAGTGTGTTAATATTACTGAGGACAGTGGGGGTGTTTTACACTTCACAGGGTGTATCTGACTGTGGGTCATGATATACACAGTGTGTCAGTGAGTGTGTTAATATTAATCTGTGTTCTCTGTCAGTATGTTAATATTACTGAGGACAGTGGGGGTGTTTTACACTTCACAGGGTGTATCTGACTGTGGGTCATGATATACACAGTGTGTCAGTGAGTGTGTTAATATTAATCTGTGTTCTCTGTCAGTATGTTAATATTACTGAGGACAGTGGGGGTGTTTTACACTTCACAGAGTTTATCTGACTGTGGGTCATGATGTACACAGTGTGTCAGTGAGTGTGTTAATATTAATCTGTGTTCTCTGTCAGTGTGTTAATATTCCTGAGGACAGTGGGGATGTTTTACACTTCACAGGGTGTATCTGACTGTGGGTCATGATGTACACAGTGTGTCAGTGAGTGTGTTAATATTAATCTGTGTTCTCTGTCAGTGTGTTAATATTACTGAGGACAGTGGGGGTGTTTTACACTTCACAGGGTGTATCTGACTGTGGGTCATGATATACACAGTGTGTCAGTGAGTGTGTTAATATTAATCTGTGTTCTCTGTCAGTGTATTAATATTACTGAGGACAGTGGGGATGTTTTACACTTCACAGGGTGTATCTGACTGTGAGTCATGATATACACAGTGTGTCAGTGAGTGTGTTAATATTAATCTGTGTTCTCTGTCAGTGTGTTAATATTACTGAGGACAGTGGGGGTGTTTTACACTTCACCGGGTGCATCTGACTTTGGGTCATGATGTACACAGTGTGTCAGTGAGTGTGTTAATATTAATCTGTGTTCTCTGTCAGTGTGTTAATATTCCTGAGGACAGTGGGGGTGTTTTACACTTCACAGGGTGTATCTGACTGTGGGTCATGATATACACAGTGTGTCAGTGAGTGTGTTAACATTAATCTGTGTTCTCTGTCAGTGTGTTAAGATTACTGAGGACAGTGGGGATGTTTTACACTTCACAGGGTGTATCTGACTGTGGGTCATGATATACACAGTGTGTCAGTGAGTGTGTTAATATTAATCTGTGTTCTCTGTCAGTGTGTTAATATTACTGAGGACAGTGGGGGTGTTTTACACTTCACAGGGTGTATCTGACTGTGGGTCATGATATACACAGTGTGTCAGTGAGTGTGTTAATATTAATCTGTGTTCTCTGTCAGTGTGTTAATATTGCTGAGGACAGTGGGGGTGTTTTACACTTCACAGGGTGTATCTGACTGTGGGTCATGATATACACAGTGTGTCAGTGAGTGTGTTAATATTAATCTGTGTTCTCTGTCAGTGTGTTAATATTCCTGAGGACAGTGGGGATGTTTTACACTTCACAGAGTGTATCTGACTGTGGGTCATGATGTACACAGTGTGTCAGTGAGTGTGTTAATATTAATCTGTGTTCTCTGTCAGTGTGTTAATATTACTGAGGACAGTGGGGGTGTTTTACACTTCACCGGGTGTATCTGACTGTGAGTCATGATATACACAGTGTGTCAGTGAGTGTGTTAATATTAATCTGTGTTCTCTGTCAGTGTGTTAATATTGCTCAGGACAGTGGGGGTGTTTTACACTTCACAGGGTGTATCTGGCTGTGGGTCATGATATACACAGTGTGTCAGTGAGTGTGTTAATATTAATCTGTGTTCTCTCTCAGTGTGTTAATATTACTGAGGACAGTGGGGGTGTTTTACACTTCACAGGCTGTATCTGACTCTGGTTCATGATATACACAGTGTGTCAGTGAGTTTGTTAATATTAATCTGTGTTCTCTGTCAGTGTGTTAATATTACTGAGGACAGTGGGGGTGTTTTACACTTCACAGGGTGTATCTGACTGTGGGTCATGATATACACAGTGTGTCAGTGAGTGTGTTAATATTAATCTGTGTTCTCTGTCAGTGTGTTAATATTACTGAGGACAGTGGGGGTGTTTTACACTTCACAGGGTGTATCTGACTGTGGGTCATGATATACACAGTGTGTCAGTGAGTGTGTTAATATTAATCTGTGTACTCTGTCAGTGTGTTAATATTCCTGAGGACAGTGGGGGTGTTTTACACTTCACAGGGTGTATCTGACTGTGGGTCATGATGTACACAGTGTGTCAGTGAGTGTGTTAATAGTAATCTGTGTTCTCTGTCAGTGTGTTAATATTACTGAGGACAGTGGGGGTGTTTTACACTTCACAGGGTTTATCTGACTGTGGGTCATGATATACACAGTGTGTCAGTGAGTGTGTTAATATTAATCTGTGTTCTCTGTCAGTGTGTTAATATTACTGAGGACAGTGGGGATGTTTTACACTTCACAGGGTTTATCTGACTGTGGGTCATGATATACACAGTGTGTCAGTGAGTGTGTTAATATTAATCTGTGTTCTCTGTCAGTGTGTTAATATTACTGAGGACAGTGGGAATGTTTTACACTTCACAGGGTGTATCTGACTGTGGGTCATGATATACACAGTGTGTCATTGAGTGTGTTAATATTAATCTGTGTTCTCTGTCAGTGTGTTAATATTCCTGAGGACAGTGGGGGTGTTTTACACTTCACAGGGTGTATCTGACTGTGGGTCATGATATACACAGTGTGTCAGTGAGTGTGTTAATGTTAATCTGTGTTCTCTGTCAGTGTGTTAATATTACTGAGGACAGTGGGGCTGTTTTACACTTCACAGGGTTTATCTGACTGTGGGTCATGATGTACACAGTGTGTCAGTGAGTGTGTTAATATTAATCTGTGTTCTCTGTCAGTGTGTTAATATTACTGAGGACAGTGGGGGTGTTTTACACTTCACAGGGTGTATCTGACTGTGGGTCATGATATACACAGTGTGTCAGTGAGTGTGTTAATATTAATCTGTGTTCTGTGTCAGTGTGTTAATATTACTGAGGACAGTGGGGGTGTTTTACACTTCACAGGGTGTATCTGACTGTGGGTCATGATATACACAGTGTGTCAGTGAGTGTGTTAATATTAATCTGTGTTCTCTGTCAGTATGTTAATATTACTGAGGACAGTGGGGGTGTTTTACACTTCACAGGGTGTATCTGACTGTGGGTCATGATATACACAGTGTGTCAGTGAGTGTGTTAATATTAATCTGTGTTCTCTGTCAGTATGTTAATATTACTGAGGACAGTGGGGGTGTTTTACACTTCACAGAGTTTATCTGACTGTGGGTCATGATGTACACAGTGTGTCAGTGAGTGTGTTAATATTAATCTGTGTTCTCTGTCAGTGTGTTAATATTCCTGAGGACAGTGGGGATGTTTTACACTTCACCGGGTGTATCTGACTGTGGGTCATGATGTACACAGTGTGTCAGTGAGTGTGTTAATATTAATCTGTGTTCTCTGTCAGTGTGTTAATATTACTGAGGACAGTGGGGGTGTTTTACACTTCACAGGGTGTATTTGACTGTGGGTCATGATATACACAGTGTGTCAGTGAGTGTGTTAATATTAATCTGTGTTCTCTGTCAGTGTGTTAATATTACTGAGGACAGTGGGGATGTTTTACACTTCACAGGGTGTATCTGACTGTGAGTCATGATATACACAGTGTGTCAGTGAGTGTGTTAATATTAATCTGTGTTCTCTGTCAGTGTGTTAATATTCCTGAGGACAGTGGGGGTGTTTTACACTTCACAGGGTGTATCTGACTGTGGGTCATGATGTACACAGTGTGTCAGTGAGTGTGTTAATATTAATCTGTGTTCTCTGTCAGTGTGTTAATATTCCTGAGGACAGTGGGGGTGTTTTACACTTCACAGGGTGTATTTGACTGTGGGTCATGATATACACAGTGTGTCAGTGAGTGTGTTAATATTAATCTGTGTTCTCTGTCAGTGTGTTAATATTACTGAGGACAGTGGGGATGTTTTACACTTCACAGGGTGTATCTGACTGTGAGTCATGATATACACAGTGTGTCAGTGAGTGTGTTAATATTAATCTGTGTTCTCTGTCAGTGTGTTAATATTCCTGAGGACAGTGGGGGTGTTTTACACTTCACAGGGTGTATCTGACTGTGGGTCATGATGTACACAGTGTGTCAGTGAGTGTGTTAATATTAATCTGTGTTCTCTGTCAGTGTGTTAATATTCCTGAGGACAGTGGGGGTGTTTTACACTTCACAGGGTGTATCTGACTGTGGGTCATGATATACACAGTGTGTCAGTGAGTGTGTTAACATTAATCTGTGTTCTCTGTCAGTGTGTTAATATTACTGAGGACAGTGGGGATGTTTTACACTTCACAGGGTGTATCTGACTGTGGGTCATGATATACACAGTGTGTCAGTGAGTGTGTTAATATTAATCTGTGTTCTCTGTCAGTGTGTTAATATTACTGAGGACAGTGGGGGTGTTTTACACTTCACAGGGTGTATCTGACTGTGGGTCATGATATACACAGTGTGTCAGTGAGTGTGTTAATATTAATCTGTGTTCTCTGTCAGTGTGTTAATATTCCTGAGGACAGTGGGGATGTTTTACACTTCACAGGGTGTATCTGACTGTGGGTCATGATGTACACAGTGTGTCAGTGAGTGTGTTAATATTAATCTGTGTTCTCTGTCAGTGTGTTAATATTACTGAGGACAGTGGGGGTGTTTTACACTTCACCGGGTGTATCTGACTGTGAGTCATGATATACACAGTGTGTCAGTGAGTGTGTTAATATTAATCTGTGTTCTCTGTCAGTGTGTTAATATTGCTCAGGACAGTGGGGGTGTTTTACACTTCACAGGGTGTATCTGGCTGTGGGTCATGATATACACAGTGTGTCAGTGAGTGTGTTAATATTAATCTGTGTTCTCTCTCAGTGTGTTAATATTACTGAGGACAGTGGGGGTGTTTTACACTTCACAGGCTGTATCTGACTCTGGTTCATGATATACACAGTGTGTCAGTGAGTTTGTTAATATTAATCTGTGTTCTCTGTCAGTGTGTTAATATTACTGAGGACAGTGGGGGTGTTTTACACTTCACAGGGTGTATCTGACTGTGGGTCATGATATACACAGTGTGTCAGTGAGTGTGTTAATATTAATCTGTGTTCTCTGTCAGTGTGTTAATATTACTGAGGACAGTGGGGGTGTTTTACACTTCACAGGGTGTATTTGACTGTGGGTCATGATATACACAGTGTGTCAGTGAGTGTGTTAATATTAATCTGTGTTCTCTGTCAGTGTGTTAATATTACTGAGGACAGTGGGGATGTTTTACACTTCACAGGGTGTATCTGACTGTGAGTCATGATATACACAGTGTGTCAGTGAGTGTGTTAATATTAATCTGTGTTCTCTGTCAGTGTGTTAATATTACTGAGGACAGTGGGGGTGTTTTACACTTCACCGGGTGCATCTGCCTGTGGGTCATGATGTACACAGTGTGTCAGTGAGTGTGTTAATATTAATCTGTGTTCTCTGTCAGTGTGTTAATATTCCTGAGGACAGTGGGGGTGTTTTACACTTCACAGGGTGTATCTGACTGTGGGTCATGATATACACAGTGTGTCAGTGAGTGTGTTAACATTAATCTGTGTTCTCTGTCAGTGTGTTAATATTACTGAGGACAGTGGGGATGTTTTACACTTCACAGGGTGTATCTGACTGTGGGTCATGATATACACAGTGTGTCAGTGAGTGTGTTAATATTAATCTGTGTTCTCTGTCAGTGTGTTAATATTACTGAGGACAGTGGGGGTGTTTTACACTTCACAGGGTGTATCTGACTGTGGGTCATGATATACACAGTGTGTCAGTGAGTGTGTTAATATTAATCTGTGTTCTCTGTCAGTGTGTTAATATTCCTGAGGACAGTGGGGATGTTTTACACTTCACAGGGTGTATCTGACTGTGGGTCATGATGTACACAGTGTGTCAGTGAGTGTGTTAATATTAATCTGTGTTCTCTGTCAGTGTGTTAATATTACTGAGGACAGTGGGGGTGTTTTACACTTCACCGGGTGTATCTGACTGTGAGTCATGATATACACAGTGTGTCAGTGAGTGTGTTAATATTAATCTGTGTTCTCTGTCAGTGTGTTAATATTGCTCAGGACAGTGGGGGTGTTTTACACTTCACAGGGTGTATCTGGCTGTGGGTCATGATATACACAGTGTGTCAGTGAGTGTGTTAATATTAATCTGTGTTCTCTCTCAGTGTGTTAATATTACTGAGGACAGTGGGGGTGTTTTACACTTCACAGGCTGTATCTGACTCTGGTTCATGATATACACAGTGTGTCAGTGAGTTTGTTAATATTAATCTGTGTTCTCTGTCAGTGTGTTAATATTACTGAGGACAGTGGGGGTGTTTTACACTTCACAGGGTGTATCTGACTGTGGGTCATGATATACACAGTGTGTCAGTGAGTGTGTTAATATTAATCTGTGTTCTCTGTCAGTGTGTTAATATTACTGAGGACAGTGGGGGTGTTTTACACTTCACAGGGTGTATCTGACTGTGGGTCATGATATACACAGTGTGTCAGTGAGTGTGTTAATATTAATCTGTGTACTCTGTCAGTGTGTTAATATTCCTGAGGACAGTGGGGGTGTTTTACACTTCACAGGGTGTATCTGACTGTGGGTCATGATGTACACAGTGTGTCAGTGAGTGTGTTAATAGTAATCTGTGTTCTCTGTCAGTGTGTTAATATTACTGAGGACAGTGGGGGTGTTTTACACTTCACAGGGTTTATCTGACTGTGGGTCATGATATACACAGTGTGTCAGTGAGTGTGTTAATATTAATCTGTGTTCTCTGTCAGTGTGTTAATATTACTGAGGACAGTGGGGATGTTTTACACTTCACAGGGTTTATCTGACTGTGGGTCATGATATACACAGTGTGTCAGTGAGTGTGTTAATATTAATCTGTGTTCTCTGTCAGTGTGTTAATATTACTGAGGACAGTGGGAATGTTTTACACTTCACAGGGTGTATCTGACTGTGGGTCATGATATACACAGTGTGTCAGTGAGTGTGTTAATATTAATCTGTGTTCTCTGTCAGTGTGTTAATATTCCTGAGGACAGTGGGGGTGTTTTACACTTCACAGGGTGTATCTGACTGTGGGTCATGATATACACAGTGTGTCAGTGAGTGTGTTAATGTTAATCTGTGTTCTCTGTCAGTGTGTTAATATTACTGAGGACAGTGGGGCTGTTTTACACTTCACAGGGTTTATCTGACTGTGGGTCATGATGTACACAGTGTGTCAGTGAGTGTGTTAATATTAATCTGTGTTCTCTGTCAGTGTGTTAATATTACTGAGGACAGTGGGGGTGTTTTACACTTCACAGGGTGTATCTGACTGTGGGTCATGATATACACAGTGTGTCAGTGAGTGTGTTAATATTAATCTGTGTTCTCCATCAGTGTGTTAATATTACTGAGGACAGTGGGGGTGTTTTACACTTCACAGGGTGTATCTGACTGTGGGTCATGATATACACAGTGTGTCAGTGAGTGTGTTAATATTAATCTGTGTTCTCTGTCAGTGTGTTAATATTACTGAGGACAGTGGGGGTGTTTTACACTTCACAGGGTGTATCTGACTGTGGGTCATGATGTACACAGTGTGTCAGTGAGTGTGTTAATATTAATCTGTGTTCTCTGTCAGTGTGTTAATATTCCTGTGGACAGTGGGGGTGTTTTACACTTCACAGGGTTTATCTGACTCTGGGTCATGATATACACAGTGTGTCAGTGAGTGTGTTAATATTAATCTGTGTTCTCTGTCAGTGTGTTAATATTCCTGAGGACAGTGGGGGTGTTTTACACTTCACAGGGTGTATCTGACTGTGGGTCATGATATACACAATGTGTCAGTGAGTGTGTTAATATTAATCTGTGTTCTCTGTCAGTGTGTTAATATTCCTGAGGACAGTGGGGGTGTTTTACACTTCACAGGGTGTATCTGACTGTGGGTCATGATATACACAGTGTGTCAGTGAGTGTGTTAATATTAATCTGTGTTCTCTGTCAGTGTGTTAATATTACTGAGGACAGTGGTGGTGTTTTACACTTCACAGGGTGTATCTGACTCTGGGTCATGATATGCACAGTGTGTCAGTGAGTGTGTTAATATTAATCTGTGTTCTCTGTCAGTGTGTTAATATTCCTGAGGACAGTGGGGATGTTTTACACTTCACAGGGTGTATCTGACTCTGGGTCATGATATACACAGTGTGTCAGCGAGTGTGTTAATATTAATCTGTGTTCTCTGTCAGTGTGTTAATATTACTGAGGACAGTGGGGGTGTTTTACACTTCACAGGGCGTATCTGGCTGTGGGTCATGATGTACACAGTGTGTCAGTGAGTGTGTTAATATTAATCTGTGTTCTCTGTCAGTGTGTTAATATTACTGAGGACAGTGGGGGTGTTTTACACTTCACAGGGTGTATCTGACTGTGGGTCATGATGTACACAGTGTGTCAGTGAGTGTGTTAATATCAATCTGTGTTCTCTGTCAGTGTGTTAATATTCCTGAGGACAGTGGGGGTGTTTTACACTTCACAGGGTTTATCTGACTGTGGGTGATGATATACACAGTGTGTCAGTGAGTGTGTTAATATTAATCTGTGTTCTCTGTCAGTGTGTTAATATTACTGAGGACAGTGGGGGTGTTTTACACTTCACAGGGTGTATCTGACTGTGGGTCATGATACACACAGTGTGTCAGTGAGTGTGTTAATATTAATCTGTGTTCTCTGTCAGTGTGTTAATATTACTGAGGTCAGTGGGGATGTTTTACAATTCACAGGGTGTATCTGACTGTGGGTCATGATGTACACAGTGTGTCAGTGAGAGTGTTAATATTAATCTGTGTTCTCTGTCAGTGTGTTAATATTACTGAGGACAGTGGGGGTGTTTTACACTTCACAGGGTGTATCTGACTGTGGGTCATGATGTACACAGTGTGTCAGTGAGTGTGTTAATATTAATCTGTGTTCTCTGTCAGTGTGTTAATATTACTGAGGACAGTGGGGGTGTTTTACACTTCACAGGGTGTATCTGACTGTGGGTAATGATATACACAGTGTGTCAGTGAGTGTGTTAATATTAGTCTGTGCTCTCTGTCAGTGTGTTAATATTCCTGAGGACAGTGGGGGTGTTTTACACTTCAGAGGGTGTATCTGACTGTGGGTCATGATATACACAGTGTGTCAGTGAGTGTGTTAATATTAATCTGTGTTCTCTGTCAGTGTGTTAATATTACTGAGGACAGTGGGGGTGTTTTACACTTCACAGGGTGTATCTGACTGTGGGTCATGATATACACAGTGTGTCAGTGAGTGTGTTAATATTAATCTGTGTTCTCTGTCAGTGTGTTAATATTACTGAGGACAGTGGGGATGTTTTACACTTCACAGGGTTTATCTGACTGTGGGTCATGATGTACACAGTGTGTCAGAGAGTGTGTTAATATTAATCTGTGTTCTCTGTCAGTGTGTTAATATTACTGAGGACAGTGGGGGTGTTTTACACTTCACAGGGTGTATCTGACTGTGGGTCATGATGTACACAGTGTGTCAGTGATTGTGTTAATATTAATCTGTGTTCTCTGTCAGTGTGTTAATATTCCTGAGGGCAGTGGGAATGTTTTACACTTCACAGGGTGTATCTGACTGTGGGTCATGATGTACACAGTGTGTCAGTGAGTGTGTTAATATTAATCTGTGTTCTCTGTCAGTGTGTTAATATTACTGAGGACAGTGGGGTGTGTTTTACACTTCACAGGGTGTATCTGACTGTGGGTCATGATATACACAGTGTGTCAGTGAGTGTGTTAATATTAATCTGTGTTCTCTGTCAGTGTGTTAATATTACTGAGGACAGTGGGGATGTTTTACACTTCACAGGGTTTATCTGACTGTGGGTCATGATGTACACAGTGTGTCAGTGAGTGTGTTAATATTAATCTGTGTTCTCTGTCAGTGTGTTAATATTACTGAGGACAGTGGGGGTGTTTTACACTTCACAGGGTGTATCTGACTGTGGGTCATGATGTACACAGTGTGTCAGTGAGTGTGTTAATATTAATCTGTGTTCTCTGTCAGTGTGTTAATATTCCTGAGGACAGTGGGGATGTTTTACACTTCACAGGGTGTTTCTGACTGTGGGTCATGATATACACAGTGTGTCAGTGAGTGTGTTAATATTAATCTGTGTTCTCTGTCAGTGTGTTAATATTACTGAGGACAGTGGGGGTGTTTTACACTTCACAGGGTGTATCTGGCTGTGGGTCATGATATACAGAGTGTGTCAGTGAGTGTGTTAATATTAATCTGTGTTCTCTGTCAGTGTGTTAATATTACTGAGGACAGTGGGGGTGTTTTACACTTCACAGAGTGTATCTGACTGTGGGTCATGATATACACAGTGTGTCAGTGAGTGTGTTAATATTAATCTGTGTTCTCTGTCAGTGTGTTAATATTACTGAGGACAGTGGGGGTGTTTTACACTTCACAGGGTGTATCTGACTGTGAGTCATGATATACACAGTGTGTCAGTGAGTGTGTTAATATTAATCTGTGTTCTCTGTCAGTGTGTTAATATTGCTGAGGACAGTGGGGGTGTTTTACACTTCACAGGGTGTATCTGACTGTGGGTCATGATATACACAGTGTGTCAGTGAGTGTGTTAATATTAATCTGTGTTCTCTGTCAGTGTGTTAATATTACTGAGGACAGTGCGGGTGTTTTACACTTCACAGGGTGTATCTGACTGTGAGTCATGATATACACAGTGTGTCAGTGAGTGTGTTAATATTAATCTGTGTTCTCTGTCAGTGTGTTAATATTACTGAGGACAGTGAGGGTGTTTTACACTTCACAGGGTGTATCTGACTGTGGGTCATGATGTACACAGTGTGTCAGTGAGTGTGTTAATATTAATCTGTGTTCTCTGTCAGTGTGTTAATATTCCTGAGGACAGTGGGAATGTTTTACACTTCACAGGGTGTATCTGACTGTGGGTCATGATGTACACAGTGTGTCAGTGAGTGTGTTAATATTAATCTGTGTTCTCTGTCAGTGTGTTAATATTGCTGAGGACAGTGGGGTGTTTTACACTTCACAGGGTGTATCTGACTGTGGGTCATGATATACACAGTGTGTCAGTGAGTGTGTTAATATTAATCTGTGTTCTCTGTCAGTGTGTTAATATTACTGAGGACAGTGGGGGTGTTTTACACTTCACAGGGTGTATCTGACTGTGGGTCATGATATACACAGTGTGTCAGTGAGTGTGTTAATATTAATCTGTGTTCTCTGTCAGTGTGTTAATATTCCTGAGGACAGTGGGGATGTTTTACACTTCACAGGGTGTATCTGACTGTGGGTCATGATATACACAGTGTGTCAGTGAGTGTGTTAATATTAATCTGTGTTCTCTGTCAGTGTGTTAATATTACTGAGGACAGTGGGGGTGTTTTACACTTCACAGGGTGTATCTGACTGTTGGTCATGATATACACAGTGTGTCAGTGAGTGTGTTAATATTAATCTGTGTTCTCTGTCAGTGTGTTAATATTACTGAGGACAGTGGGGGTGTTTTACACTTCACAGGGTGTATCTGACTCTGGGTCATGATGTACACAGTGTGTCAGTGAGTGTGTTAATATTAATCTGTGTTCTCTGTCTGTGTGTTAATATTCCTGAGGACAGTGGGGGTGTTTTACACTTCACAGGGTGTATCTGGCTGTGGGTCATGATATACACAGTGTGTCAGTGAGTGTGTTAATATTAATCTGTGTTCTCTGTCAGTGTGTTAATATTCCTGAGGACAGTGGGGGTGTTTTACACTTCACAGGGTGTATCTGACTGTGGGTCATGATATACACAGTGTGTCAGTGAGTGTGTTAATATTAATCTGTGTTCTCTGTCAGTGTGTTAATATTCCTGAGGACAGTGGGGGTATTTTACACTTCACAGGGTGTATCTGACTGTGGGTCATGATATACACAGTGTGTCAGTGAGTGTGTTAATATTAATCTGTGTTCTCTGTCAGTGTGTTAATATTACTGAGGACAGTGGGGGTGTTTTACACTTCACAGGGTAATCTGACTGTGGGTCATGATATACACAGTGTGTCAGTGAGTGTGTTAATATTAATCTGTGTTCTCTGTCAGTGTGTTAATATTACTGAGGACAGTGGGGGTGTTTTACACTTCACAGGGTGTATCTGACTGTGGGTCATGATATACACAGTGTGTCAGTGAGTGTGTTAATATTAATCTGTGTTCTCTGTCAGTGTGTTAATATTCCTGAGGACAGTGGGGGTGTTTTACAGTTCACAGGGTGTATCTGACTGTGGGTCATGATGGACACAGTGTGTCAGTGAGTGTGTTAATATTAATCTGTGTTCTCTGTCAGTGTGTTAATATTACTGAGAACAGTGGGGGTGTTTTACACTTCACAGGGTGTATCTGACTCTGGGTCATGATATAGACAGTGTGTCAGTGAGTGTGTTAATATTAATCTGTGTTCTCTGTCAGTGTGTTAATATTACTGAGGACAGTGGGGGTGTTTTACAGTTCACAGGGTGTATCTGACTGTGGGTCATGATGTACACAGTGTGTCAGTGAGTGTGTTAATATTAATCTGTGTTCTCTGTCAGTGTGTTAATATTACTGAGGACAGTGGGGGTGTTTTACACTTCACAGAGTGTATCTGACTGTGGGTCATGATATACACAGTGTGTCAGTGAGTGTGTTAATATTAATCTGTGTTCTCTGTCAGTGTGTTAACATTACTGAGGACAGTGGGGATGTTTTACACTTCACAGGGTGTATCTGACTGTGGGTCATGATATACACAGTGTGTCAGTGAGTGTGTTAATATTAATCTGTGTTCTCTGTCAGTGTGTTAATATTCCTGAGGACAGTGGGGGTGTTTTACACTTCACAGGGTGTATCTGACTCTGGGTCATGATATACACAGTGTGTCAGTGAGTGTGTTAATATTAATCTGTGTTCTCTGTCAGTGTGTTAATATTCCTGAGGACAGTGGGGGTGTTTTACACTTCACCGGGTGTATCTGACTGTGGGTCATGATATACACAGTGTGTCAGTGAGTGTGTTAATATTAATCTGTGTTCTCTGTCAGTGTGTTAATATTCCTGAGGACAGTGGGGGTGTTTTACACTTCACAGGGTGAATCTGACTGTGGGTCATGATATACACAGTGTGTCAGTGAGTGTGTTAATATTAATCTGTGTTCTCTGTCAGTGTGTTAATATTCCTGAGGACAGTGGGGGTGTTTTACACTTCACAGGGTGTATCTGACTGTGGGTCATGATATACACAGTGTGTCAGTGAGTGTGTTAATATTAATCTGTGTTCTCTGTCAGTGTGTTAATATTACTGAGGACAGTGGGGGTGTTTTACACTTCACAGGGTTTATCTGACTGTGAGTCATGATATGCACAGTGTGTCAGTGAGTGTGTTAATATTAATCTGTGTTCTCTGTCAGTGTGTTAATATTACTGAGAACAGTGGGGGTGTTTTACACTTCACAGGGTTTATCTGACTCTGGGTCATGATATACACAGTGTGTCAGTGAGTGTGTTAATATTAATCTGTGTTCTCTGTCAGTGTGTTAATATTCCTGAGGACAGTGGGGGTGTTTTACACTTCACAGGGTGTATCTGACTGTGGGTCATGATATACACAATGTGTCAGTGAGTGTGTTAATATTAATCTGTGTTCTCTGTCAGTGTGTTAATATTCCTGAGGACAGTGGGGGTGTTTTACACTTCACAGGGTGTATCTGACTGTGGGTCATGATATACACAGTGTGTCAGTGAGTGTGTTAATATTAATCTGTGTTCTCTGTCAGTGTGTTAATATTACTGAGGACAGTGGTGGTGTTTTACACTTCACAGGGTGTATCTGACTCTGGGTCATGATATGCACAGTGTGTCAGTGAGTGTGTTAATATTAATCTGTGTTCTCTGTCAGTGTGTTAATATTACTGAGGACAGTGGGGGTGTTTTACACTTCACAGGGTGTATCTGACTGTGGGTCATGATATACACAGTGTGTCAGTGAGTGTGTAAAGATTAATCTGTGTTCTCTGTCAGTGTGTTAATATTACTGAGGACAGTGTGGGTGTTTTACACTTCACAGGGTGTATCTGAATGTGGGTCATGATGTACACAGTGTGTCAGTGAGTGTGTTAATATCAATCTGTGTTCTCTGTCAGTGTGTTAATATTCCTGAGGACAGTGGGGGTGTTTTACACTTCACAGGGTTTATCTGACTGTGGGTGATGATATACACAGTGTGTCAGTGAGTGTGTTAATATTAATCTGTGTTCTCTGTCAGTGTGTTAATATTACTGAGGACAGTGGGGGTGTTTTACACTTCACAGGGTGTATCTGACTGTGGGTCATGATACACACAGTGTGTCAGTGAGTGTGTTAATATTAATCTGTGTTCTCTGTCAGTGTGTTAATATTACTGAGGTCAGTGGGGGTGTTTTACAATTCACAGGGTGTATCTGACTGTGGGTCATGATGTACACAGTGTGTCAGTGAGAGTGTTAATATTAATCTGTGTTCTCTGTCAGTGTGTTAATATTACTGAGGACAGTGGGGGTGTTTTACACTTCACAGGGTGTATCTGACTGTGGGTCATGATGTACACAGTGTGTCAGTGAGTGTGTTAATATTAATCTGTGTTCTCTGTCAGTGTGTTAATATTACTGAGGACAGTGGGGATGTTTTACCCTTCACAGGGTTTATCTGACTGTGGGTCATGATGTACACAGTGTGTCAGAGAGTGTGTTAATATTAATCTGTGTTCTCTGTCAGTGTGTTAATATTACTGAGGACAGTGGGGGTGTTTTACACTTCACAGGGTGTATCTGACTGTGGGTCATGATGTACACAGTGTGTCAGTGAGTGTGTTAATATTAATCTGTGTTCTCTGTCAGTGTGTTAATATTCCTGAGGACAGTGGGAATGTTTTACACTTCACAGGGTGTATCTGACTGTGGGTCATGATGTACACAGTGTGTCAGTGAGTGTGTTAATATTAATCTGTGTTCTCTGTCAGTGTGTTAATATTACTGAGGACAGTGGGGGTGTTTTACACTTCACAGGGTGTATCTGACTGTGGGTCATGATATACACAGTGTGTCAGTGAGTGTGTTAATATTAATCTGTGTTCTCTGTCAGTGTGTTAATATTCCTGAGGACAGTGGGGATGTTTTACACTTCACAGGGTGTTTCTGACTGTGGGTCATGATATACACAGTGTGTCAGTGAGTGTGTTAATATTAATCTGTGTTCTCTGTCAGTGTGTTAATATTACTGAGGACAGTGGGGGTGTTTTACACTTCACAGGGTGTATCTGGCTGTGGGTCATGATATACAGTGTGTGTCAGTGAGTGTGTTAATATTAATCTGTGTTCTCTGTCAGTGTGTTAATATTACTGAGGACAGTGGGGGTGTTTTACACTTCACAGAGTGTATCTGACTGTGGGTCATGATATACACAGTGTGTCAGTGAGTGTGTTAATATTAATCTGTGTTCTCTGTCAGTGTGTTAATATTACTGAGGACAGTGGGGGTGTTTTACACTTCACAGGGTGTATCTGACTGTGAGTCATGATATACACAGTGTGTCAGTGAGTGTGTTAATATTAATCTGTGTTCTCTGTCAGTGTGTTAATATTACTGAGGACAGTGGGGGTGTTTTACACTTCACAGAGTGTATCTGACTGTGGGTCATGATATACACAGTGTGTCAGTGAGTGTGTTAATATTAATCTGTGTTCTCTGTCAGTGTGTTAATATTACTGAGGACAGTGCGGGTGTTTTACACTTCACAGGTTGTATCTGACTGTGAGTCATGATATACACAGTGTGTCAGTGAGTGTGTTAATATTAATCTGTGTTCTCTGTCAGTGTGTTAATATTACTGAGGACAGTGAGGGTGTTTTACACTTCACAGGGTGTATCTGACTGTGGGTCATGATGTACACAGTGTGTCAGTGAGTGTGTTAATATTAATCTGTGTTCTCTGTCAGTGTGTTAATATTCCTGAGGACAGTGGGAATGTTTTACACTTCACAGGGTGTATCTGACTGTGGGTCATGATGTACACAGTGTGTCAGTGAGTGTGTTAATATTAATCTGTGTTCTCTGTCAGTGTGTTAATATTGCTGAGGACAGTGGGGTGTTTTACACTTCACAGGGTGTATCTGACTGTGGGTCATGATATACACAGTG
The DNA here is from genome assembly GCF_036365525.1 of Heterodontus francisci. Lineage (NCBI taxonomy): Eukaryota > Metazoa > Chordata > Chondrichthyes > Heterodontiformes > Heterodontidae > Heterodontus > Heterodontus francisci. Next base: position 750,733 of record NW_027141247.1, read on the forward strand.
TGTCAGTGAGTGTGTTAATATTAATCTGTGTTCTCTGTCAGTGTGTTAATATTACTGAGGACAGTGGGGGTGTTTTACACTTCACAGGGTGTATCTGACTGTGGGTCATGATATACACAGTGTGTCAGTGAGTGTGTTAATATTAATCTGTGTTCTCTGTCAGTGTGTTAATATTCCTGAGGACAGTGGGGTTGTTTTACACTTCACAGAGTGTATCTGACTGTGGGTCATGATATACACAGTGTGTCAGTGAGTGTGTTAATATTAATCTGTGTTCTCTGTCAGTGTGTTAATATTACTGAGGACAGTGGGGGTGTTTTACACTTCACAGGGTGTATCTGACTGTTGGTCATGATATACACAGTGTGTCAGTGAGTGTGTTAATATTAATCTGTGTTCTCTGTCAGTGTGTTAATATTACTGAGGACAGTGGGGGTGTTTTACACTTCACAGGGTGTATCTGACTCTGGGTCATGATGTACACAGTGTGTCAGTGAGTGTGTTAATATTAATCTGTGTTCTCTGTCAGTGTGTTAATATTACTGAGGACAGTGGGGGTGTTTTACACTTCACAGGGTGTATCTGACTGTGGGTCATGATATACACAGTGTGTCAGTGAGTGTGTTAATATTAATCTGTGTTCTCTGTCAGTGTGTTAATATTCCTGAGGACAGTGGGGGTGTTTTACACTTCACAGGGTGTATCTGGCTGTGGGTCATGATATACACATTGTGTCAGTGAGTGTGTTAATATTAATCTGTGTTCTCTGTCAGTGTGTTAATATTCCTGAGGACAGTGGGGGTGTTTTACACTTCACAGGGTGTATCTGACTGTGGGTCATGATATACACAGTGTGTCAGTGAGTGTGTTAATATTAATCTGTGTTCTCTGTCAGTGTGTTAATATTCCTGAGGACAGTGGGGGTGTTTTACACTTCACAGGGTGTATCTGACTGTGGGTCATGATATACACAGTGTGTCAGTGAGTGTGTTAATATTAATCTGTGTTCTCTGTCAGTGTGTTAATATTACTGAGGACAGTGGGGGTGTTTTACACTTCACAGGGTTATCTGACTGTGGGTCATGATATACACAGTGTGTCAGTGAGTGTGTTAATATTAATCTGTGTTCTCTGTCAGTGTGTTAATATTCCTGAGGACAGTGGGGGTGTTTTACACTTCACCGGGTGTATCTGACTGTGGGTCATGATATACACAGTGTGTCAGTGAGTGTTTTAATATTAATCTGTGTTCTCTGTCAGTGTGTTAATATTCCTGAGGACAGTGGGGGTGTTTTACAGTTCACAGGGTGTATCTGACTGTGGGTCATGATGTACACAGTGTGTCAGTGAGTGTGTTAATATTAATCTGTGTTCTCTGTCAGTGTGTTAATATTACTGAGGACAGTGGGGGTGTTTTACACTTCACAGGGTGTATCTGACTGTGGGTCATGATATACACAGTGTGTCAGTGAGTGTGTTAATATTAATCTGTGTTCTCTGTCAGTGTGTTAATATTCCTGAGGACAGTGGGGGTGTTTTACAGTTCACAGGGTGTATCTGACTGTGGGTCATGATGTACACAGTGTGTCAGTGAGTGTGTTAATATTAATCTGTGTTCTCTGTCAGTGTGTTAATATTACTGAGAACAGTGGGGGTGTTTTACACTTCACAGGGTGTATCTGACTCTGGGTCATGATATAGACAGTGTGTCAGTGAGTGTGTTAATATTAATCTGTGTTCTCTGTCAGTGTGTTAATATTACTGAGGACAGTGGGGGTGTTTTACAGTTCACAGGGTGTATCTGACTGTGGGTCATGATGTACACAGTGTGTCAGTGAGTGTGTTAATATTAATCTGTGTTCTCTGTCAGTGTGTTAATATTACTGAGGACAGTGGGGGTGTTTTACACTTCACAGAGTGTATCTGACTGTGGGTCATGATATACACAGTGTGTCAGTGAGTGTGTTAATATTAATCTGTGTTCTCTGTCAGTGTGTTAACATTACTGAGGACAGTGGGGATGTTTTACACTTCACAGGGTGTATCTGACTGTGGGTCATGATATACACAGTGTGTCAGTGAGTGTGTTAATATTAATCTGTGTTCTCTGTCAGTGTGTTAATATTCCTGAGGACAGTGGGGGTGTTTTACACTTCACAGGGTGTATCTGACTCTGGGTCATGATATACACAGTGTGTCAGTGAGTGTGTTAATATTAATCTGTGTTCTCTGTCAGTGTGTTAATATTCCTGAGGACAGTGGGGGTGATTTACACTTCACCGGGTGTATCTGACTGTGGGTCATGATATACACAGTGTGTCAGTGAGTGTGTTAATATTAATCTGTGTTCTCTGTCAGTGTGTTAATATTCCTGAGGACAGTGGGGGTGTTTTACACTTCACAGGGTGAATCTGACTGTGGGTCATGATATACACAGTGTGTCAGTGAGTGTGTTAATATTAATCTGTGTTCTCTGTCAGTGTGTTAATATTCCTGAGGACAGTGGGGGTGTTTTACACTTCACAGGGTGTATCTGACTGTGGGTCATGATATACACAGTGTGTCAGTGAGTGTGTTAATATTAATCTGTGTTCTCTGTCAGTGTGTTAATATTACTGAGGACAGTGGGGGTGTTTTACACTTCACAGGGTTTATCTGACTGTGAGTCATGATATGCACAGTGTGTCAGTGAGTGTGTTAATATTAATCTGTGTTCTCTGTCAGTGTGTTAATATTACTGAGAACAGTGGGGGTGTTTTACACTTCACAGGGTGTATCTGACTCTGGGTCATGATATAGACAGTGTGTCAGTGAGTGTGTTAATATTAATCTGTGTTCTCTGTCAGTGTGTTAATATTACTGAGGACAGTGGGGGTGTTTTACACTTCACAGGGTGTATCTGACAGTGGGTCATGATATACACAGTGTGTCAGTGAGTGTGTTAATATTAATCTGTGTTCTCTGTCAGTGTGTTAATATTACTGAGGGCAGTGGGGGTGTTTTACACTTCACAGGGTTTATCTGACTGTGGGTCATGATGTACACAGTGTGTCAGCGAGTGTGTTAATATTAATCTGTGTTCTCTGTCAGTGTGTTAATATTCCTGAGGACAGTGGGGGTGTTTTACACTTCACCGGGTGTATCTGACTGTGGGTCATGATATACACAGTGTGTCAGTGAGTGTGTTAATATTAATCTGTGTTCTCTGTCAGTGTGTTAATATTACTGAGGACAGTGGGGGTGTTTTACACTTCACAGGGTTTATCTGACTGTGGGTCATGATATACACAGTGTGTCAGTGAGTGTGTTAATATTAATCTGTGTTCTCTGTCAGTGTGTTAATATTCCTGAGGACAGTGGGGGTGTTTTACACTTCACAGGGTGTATCTGACTGTGGGTCATGATATACACAGTGTGTCAGTGAGTGTGTTAATATTAATCTGTGTTCTCTGTCAGTGTGTTAATATTCCTGAGGACAGTGGGAGTGTTTTACACTTCACAGCGTTTATCTGACTGTGGGTCATGATATACACAGTGTGTCAGTGAGTGTGTTAATATTAATCTGTGTTCTCTGTCAGTGTGTTAATATTCCTGAGGACAGTGGGGGTGTTTTACACTTCACAGGGTTTATCTGACTGTGGGTCATGATATACACAGTTTGTCAGTGAGTGTGTTAATATTAATCTGTGTTCTCTGTCAGTGTGTTAATATTCCTGAGGACAGTGGGGGTGTTTTACACTTCACAGGGTGTATCTGACTGTGGGTCATGATGTACACAGTGTGTCAGTGAGTGTGTTAATATTAATCTGTGTTCTCTGTCAGTGTGTTAATATTCCTGAGGACAGTGGGGGTGTTTTACACTTCACAGGGTGTATCTGACTGTGGGTCATGATATACACAGTGTGTCAGTGAGTGTGTTAATATTAATCTGTGTTCTCTGTCAGTGTGTTAATATTCCTGTGGACAGTGGGGGTGTTTTACACTTCACAGGGTGTATCTGACTGTGGGTCATGATATACACAGTGTGTCAGTGAGTGTGTTAATATTAATCTGTGTTCTCTGTCAGTGTGTTAATATTACTGAGGACAGAGGGGGTGTTTTACACTTCACAGGGTGTATCTGACTGTGGGTCATGATGTACACAGTGTGTCAGTGAGTGTGTTAATATTAATCTGTGTTCTCTGTCAGTGTGTTAATATTACTGAGGACAGTGGGGGTGTTTTACACTTCACAGGGTGTATCTGACTGTGGGTCATGATGTACACAGTGTGTCAGTGAGTGTGTTAATATTAATCTGTGTTCTCTGTCAGTGTGTTAATATTACTGAGGACAGTGGGGGTGTTTTACACTTCACAGGGTGTATCTGACTGTGGGTCATGATATACACAGTGTGTCAGTGAGTGTGTTAATATTAATCTGTGTTCTCTGTCAGTGTGTTAATATGACTGAGGACAGTGGGGGTGTTTTACACTTCACAGGGTGTATCTGACTGTGGGTCATGATATACACAGTGTGTCAGTGAGTGTGTTAATATTAATCTGTGTTCTCTGTCAGTGTGTTAATATTACTGAGGACAGTGGGGGTGTTTTACACTTCACAGGGTGTAACTGGCTGTGGGTCATGATATACACAGTGTGTCAGTGAGTGTGTTAATATTAATCTGTGTTCTCTGTCAGTGTGTTAATATTCCTGAGGACAGTGGGGGTGTTTTACACTTCACAGGGTGTATCTGACTGTGGGTCATGATATACACAGTGTGTCAGTGAGTGTGTTAATATTAATCTGTGTTCTCTGTCAGTGTGTTAATATTCCTGAGGACAGTGGGGATGTTTTACACTTCACAGGGTGTATCTGACTGTGGGTCATGATATACACAGTCTGTCAGTGAGTGTGTTAATATTAATCTGTGTTCTCTGTCATTGTGTTAATATTACTGAGGACAGTGGGGATGTTTTACACTTCACAGGGTGTATCTGACTGTGGGTCATGATGTACACAGTGTGTCAGTGAGGATGTTAATATTAATCTGTGTTCTCTGTCAGTGTGTTAATATTCCTGAGGAAAGTGGGGTGTTTTACACTTCACAGGGTGTATCTGACTGTGAGTCATGATATACACAGTGTGTCAGTGAGTGTGTTAATATTAATCTGTGTTCTCTGTCAGTGTGTTAATATTACTGAGGACAGTGGGGGTGTTTTACACTTCACAGGGTTTATCTGACTGTGGGTCATTTTATACACAGTGTGTCAGTGAGTGTGTTAATATTAATCTGTGTTCTCTGTCAGTGTGTTAATATTCCTGAGGACAGTGGGGTTGTTTTACACTTCACAGGGTGTATCTGACTCTGGGTCATGATATACACAGTGTGTCAGTGAGTGTGTTAATATTAATCTGTGTTCTCTGTCAGTGTGTTAATATGACTGAGGACAGTGGGGATGTTTTACACTTCACAGGGTTTATCTGACTGTGGGTCATGATATACACAGTGTGTCAGTGAGTGTGTTAATATTAATCTGTGTTCTCTGTCAGTGTGTTAATATTACTGAGGACAGTGGGGGTGTTTTACACTTCACAGGGTGTATCTGACTGTGGGTCATGATATACACAGTGTGTCAGTGAGTGTGTTAATATTAATCTGTGTTCTCTGTCAGTGTGTTAATATTACTGAGGACAGTGGGGTTGTTTTACACTTCACAGGGTGTATCTGACTGTGGATCAGGATATACACAGTGTGTCAGTGAGTGTGTTAATATTAATCTGTGTTCTCTGTCAGTGTGTTAATATTACTGAGAACAGTGGGGGTGTTTTACACTTCACAGGCTGTATCTGACTGTGGGTCATGATATAGACAGTGTGTCAGTGAGTGTGTTAATATTAATCTGTGTTCTCTGTCAGTGTGTTAATATTACTGAGGACAGTGGGGGTGTTTTACACTTCACAGGGTTTATCTGACTGTGAGTCATGATTTACACAGTGTGTCAGTCAGTCTGTTAATATTAATCTGTGTTCTCTGTCAGTGTGTTAATATTCCTGAGGACAGTGGGGGTGTTTTACACTTCACAGGGTTTATCTGACTGTGGGTCATGATATACACAGTGTGTCAGTGAGTATGTTAATATTAATCTGTGTTCTCTGTCAGTGTGTTAATATTCCTGAGTACCGTGGGGGTGTTTTACACTTCACAGGGTGTATCTGACTGTGGGTCATGATGTACACAGTGTGTCAGTGAGTGTGTTAATATTAATCTGTGTTCTCTGTCAGTGTGTTCATATTACTGAGGACAGTGGGGGTGTTTTACACTTCACAGGGTGTATCTGACTGTGGGTCATGATGTACACAGTGTGTCAGTGAGTGTGTTAATATTAATCTGTGTTCTCTGTCAGTGTGTTAATATTCCTGAGGACAGTGGGGGTGTTTTACACTTCACAGGGTGTATCTGACTGTGGGTCATGATGTACACAGTGTGTCAGTGAGTGTGTTAATATTAATCTGTGTTCTCTGTCAGTGTGTTAATATTACTGAGGACAGTGGGGGTGTTTTACACTTCACAGGGTGTATCTAACTGTGGGTCATGATGTACACAGTGTGTCAGTGAGTGTGTTAATATTAATCTGTGTTCTCTGTCAGTGTGTTAATATTACTGAGGACAGTGGGGGTGTTTTAGACTTTTAAGGGTTTATCTGACTGTGAGTCATGATTTACACAGTGTGTCAGTGAGTCTGTTAATATTAATCTGTGTTCTCTGTCAGTGTGTTAATATTACTGAGGACAGTGGGGGTGTTTTACACTTCACAGGGTGTATCTAACTGTGGGTCATGATGTACACAGTGTGTCAGTGAGTGTGTTAATATTAATCTGTGTTCTCTGTCAGTGTGTTAATATTACTGAGGACAGTGGGGGTGTTTTACACTTCACAGGGTTTATCTGACTGTGAGTCATGATTTACACAGTGTGTCAGTGAGTCTGTTAATATTAATCTGTGTTCTCTGTCAGTGTGTTAATATTCCTGAGGACAGTGGGGGTGTTTTACACTTCACAGGGTTTATCTGACTGTGGGTCATGATATACACAGTGTGTCAGTGAGTGTGTTAATATTAATCTGTGTTCTCTGTCAGTGTGTTAATATTCCTGAGGACCGTGGGGGTGTTTTACACTTCACAGGGTGTATCTGACTGTGGGTCATGATGTACACAGTGTGTCAGTGAGTGTGTTAATATTAATCTGTGTTCTCTGTCAGTGTGTTAATGTTCCTGAGGACAGTGGGGGTGTTTTACACTTCACAGGGTGTATCTGACTGTGGGTCATGATGTACACAGTGTGTCAGTGAGTGTGTTAATATTAATCTGTGTTCTCTGTCAGTGTGTTAATATTACTGAGGACAGTGGGGGTGTTTTACACTTCACAGGGTGTATCTAACTGTGGGTCATGATGTACACAGTGTGTCAGTGAGTGTGTTAATATTAATCTGTGTTCTCTGTCAGTGTGTTAATATTACTGAGGACAGTGGGGGTGTTTTACACTTCACAGGGTGTATCTGACTGTGGGTCATGATGTACACAATGTGTCAGTGAGTGTGTTAATATTAATCTGTGTTCTCTGTCAGTGTGTTAATATTCCTGAGGACAGTGGGGGTGTTTTACACTTCACAGGGTGTATCTGACTGTGGGTCATGATATACACAGTGTGTCAGTGAGTGTGTTAATATTAATCTGTGTTCTCTGTCAGTGTGTTAATATTACTGAGGACAGTGGGGGTGTTTTACACTTCACAGGGTGTATCTGACTGTGGGTCATGATGTACACAGTGTGTCAGTGAGTGTGTTAATATTAATCTGTGTTCTCTGTCAGTGTGTTAATATTCCTGAGGACAGTGGGGATGTTTTACACTTCACAGGGTGTATCTGACTGTGAGTCATGATATACACAGTGTGTCAGTGAGTGTGTTAATATTAATCTGTGTTCTCTGTCAGTGTGTTAATATTACTGAGGACAGTGGGGGTGTTTTACACTTCACAGGGTGTATCTGACTGTGGGTCATGATATACACAGTGTGTCAGTGAGTGTGTTAATATTAATCTGTGTTCTCTGTCAGTGTGTTAATATTCCTGAGGACAGTGGGGGTGTTTTACACTTCACAGGGTGTATCTGACTGTGGGTCATAATGTACACAGTGTGTCAGTGTGTGTGTTAATATTAATCTGTGTTCTCTGTCAGTATGTTAATATTCCTGAGGACAGTGGGGGTGTTTTACACTTCACAGGGTTTATCTGACTGTGGGTCATGATATACTCAGTGTGTCAGTGAGTGTGTTAATATTAATCTGTGTTCTCTGTCAGTGTGTTAATATTCCTGAGGACAGTGGGGGTGTTTTACACTTCACAGGGTTTATCTGACTGTGGGTCATGATATACACAGTGTGTCAGTGAGTGTGTTAATATTAATCTGTGTTCTCTGTCAGTGTGTTAATATTCCTGAGGACAGTGGGGGTGTTTTACACTTCACAGGGTGTATCTGACTGTGGGTCATGATACACACAGTGTGTCAGTGAGTGTGTTAATATTAATCTGTGTTCTCTGTCAGTGTGTTAATATTACTGAGGACAGTGGGGGTGTTTTACACTTCACAGGGTTTATCTGACTGTGGGTCATGATGTACACAGTGTGTCAGTGAGTGTGTTAATATTAATCTGTGTTCTCTGTCAGTGTGTTAATATTGCTGAGGACAGTGGGGTGTTTTACACTTCACAGGGTGTATCTGACTGTGGGTCATGATGTACACAGTGTGTCAGTGAGTGTGTTAATATTAATCTGTGTTCTCTGTCAGTGTGTTAATATGACTGAGGACAGTGGGGGTGTTTTACACTTCACAGGGTTTATCTGACAGTGGGTCATGATATACACAGTGTGTCAGTGAGTGTGTTAAGATTAATCTGTGTTCTCTGTCAGTGTGTTAATATTCCTGAGGACAGTGGGGGTGTTTTACACTTCACAGGGTTTATCTGACTGTGGGTAATGATATACACAGTGTGTCAGTGAGTGTGTTAATATTAATCTGTGTTCTCTGTCAGTGTGTTAATATTCCTGAGGACAGTGGGGGTGTTTTACACTTCACAGGGTGTATCTGACTGTGGGTCATGATACACACAGTGTGTCAGTGAGTGTGTTAATATTAATCTGTGTTCTCTGTCAGTGTGTTAATATTACTGAGGACAGTGGGGGTGTTTTACACTTCACAGGGTTTATCTGACTGTGGGTCATGATGTACACAGTGTGTCAGTGAGTGTGTTAATATTAATCTGTGTTCTCTGTCAGTGTGTTAATATTGCTGAGGACAGTGGGGTGTTTTACACTTCACAGGGTGTATCTGACTGTGGGTCATGATGTACACAGTGTGTCAGTGAGTGTGTTAATATTAATCTGTGTTCTCTGTCAGTATGTTAATATTCCTGAGGACAGTGGGGGTGTTTTACACTTCACAGGGTTTATCTGACTGTGGGTCATGATATACACAGTGTGTCAGTGAGTGTGTTAATATTAATCTGTGTTCTCTGTCAGTGTGTTAATATTCCTGAGGACAGTGGGGGTGTTTTACACTTCACACGGTTTATCTGACTGTGGGTCATGATATACACAGTGTGTCAGTGAGTGTGTTAATATTAATCTGTGTTCTCTGTCAGTGTGTTAATATTCCTGAGGACAGTGGGGGTGTTTTACACTTCACAGGGTGTATCTGACTGTGGGTCATGATACACACAGTGTGTCAGTGAGTGTGTTAATATTAATCTGTGTTCTCTGTCAGTGTGTTAATATTACTGAGGACAGTGGGGGTGTTTTACACTTCACAGGGTTTATCTGACTGTGGGTCATGATGTACACAGTGTGTCAGTGAGTGTGTTAATATTAATCTGTGTTCTCTGTCAGTGTGTTAATATTGCTGAGGACAGTGGGGTGTTTTACACTTCACAGGGTGTATCTGACTGTGGGTCATGATATACACAGTGTGTCAGTGAGTGTGTTAATATTAATCTGTGTTCTCTGTCAGTGTGTTAATATTCCTGAGGACAGTGGGGGTGTTTTACACTTCACAGGGTTTATCTGACTGTGGGTCATGATATACACAGTGTGTCAGTGAGTGTGTTAATATTAATCTGTGTTCTCTGTCAGTTTGTTAATATTCCTGAGGACAGTGGGGGTGTTTTACACTTCACAGGGTGTATCTGACTGTGGGTCATGATGTACACAGTGTGTCAGTGAGTGTGTTAATATTAATCTGTGTTCTCTGTCAGTGTGTTAATATTACTGAGGACAGTGGGGGTGTTTTACACTTCACAGGGTGTATCTGACTGTGGGTCATGATGTACACAGTGTGTCAGTGAGTGTGTTAATATTAATCTGTGTTCTCTGTCAGTGTGTTAATATTGCTGAGGACTGTGGGGGTGTTTTACACTTCACAGGGTGTATCTAACAGTGGGTCATGATGTACACAGTGTGTCAGTGAGTGTGTTAATATTAATCTGTGTTCTCTGTCAGTGTGTTAATATTGCTGAGGACAGTGGGGGTGTTTTACACTTCACCGGGTGTATCTGACTGTGGGTCATGATGTACACAGTGTGTCAGTGAGTGTGTTAATATTAATCTGTGTTCTCTGTCAGTGTGTTAATATTACTGAGGACAGTGGGGTGTTTTACACTTCACAGGGTGTATCTGACTGTGGGTCATGATGTACACAGTGTGTCAGTGAGTGTGTTAATATTAATCTGTGTTCTCTGTCAGTGTGTTAATATTACTGAGGACAGTGGGGGTGTTTTACACTTCACAGGGTGTATCTGACTGTGGGTCATGATATACACAGTGTGTCAGTGAGTGTGTTAATATTAATCTGTGTTCTCTGTCAGTGTGTTAATATTCCTGAGGACAGTGGGGGTGTTTTACACTTCACTGGGTGTATCTGACTGTGGGTCATGATATACACAGTGTGTCAGTGAGTGTGTTAATATTAATCTGTGTTCTCTGTCAGTGTGTTAATATTCCTGAGGACAGTGGGGGTGTTTTACACTTCACAGGGTGTATCTGAAAGTGGGTCATGATATACACAGTGTGTCAGTGAATGTGTTAATATTAATCTGTGTCCTCTGTCAGTGTGTTAATATTGCTGAGGACAGTGGGGGTGTTTTACACTTCACAGGGTGTATCTGACTGTGGGTCATGATATACACAGTGTGTCAGTGAGTGTGTTAATATTAATCTGTGTTCTCTGTCAGTGTGTTACTATTCCTGAGGACAGTGGGGGTGTTTTACACTTCACAGGGTGTATCTGACTGTGGCTCATGATATACACAGTGTGTCAGTGAGTGTGTTAATATTAATCTGTGTTCTCTGTCAGTGTGTTAATATTCCTGAGGACAGTGGGGGTGTTTTACATTTCACAGGGGGTATCTGACTGTGGGTCATGATATACACAGTGTGTCAGTGAGTGTGTTAATATTAATCTGTGTTCTCTGTCAGTGTGTTAATATTCCTGAGGACAGTGGGGGTGTTTTACACTTCACTGGGTGTATCTGACTGTGGGTCATGATATACACAGTGTGTCAGTGAGTGTGTTAATATTAATCTGTGTTCTCTGTCAGTGTGTTAATATTACTGAGGACAGTGGGGGTGTTTTACACTTCACCGGGTGTATCTGACTGTGAGTCATGATGTACACAGTGTGTCAGTGAGTGTGTTAATATTAATCTTTGTTCTCTGTCAGTGTGTTAATATTCCTGAGGACAGTGGGGGTGTTTTACACTTCACAGGGTGTATCTGACTGTGGGTCATGATATACACAGTGTGTCAGTGAGTGTGTTAATATTAATCTGTGTTCTCTGTCAGTGTGTTAATATTCCTGTGGACAGTGGGGGTGTTTTACACTTCACAGGGTGTATCTGACTGTGGGTCATGATATACACAGTGTGTCAGTGAGTGTGTTAATATTCATCTGTGTTCTCTGTCAGTGTGTTAATATTACTGAGGACAGTGGGGGTGTTTTACACTTCACAGGGTGTATCTGACTGTGGGTCATGATATACACAGTGTGTCAGTGAGTGTGTTCATATTAATCTGTGTTCTCTGTCAGTGTGTTAATATTACTGAGGACAGTGGGGGTGTTTTACACTTCACAAGGTGTATCTGAAAGTGGGTCATGATATACACAGTGTGTCAGTGAGTGTGTTAATATTAATCTGTGTTCTCTGTCAGTGTGTTAATATTACTGAGGACAGTGGGGGTGTTTTACACTTCACAGGATGTATCTGACTGTGAGTCATGATGTACACAGTGTGTCAGTGAGTGTGTTAATATTAATCTTTGTTCTCTGTCAGTGTGTTAATATTCCTGAGGACAGTGGGGGTGTTTTACACTTCACAGGGTGTATCTGACTGTGGGTCATGATATACACAGTGTGTCAGTGAGTGTGTTAATATTAATCTGTGTTCTCTGTCAGTGTGTTAATATTACTGAGGACAGTGGGGGTGTTTTACACTTCACAGGGTGTATCTGACTGTGGGTCATGATGTACACAGTGTGTCAGTGAGTGTGTTAATATTAATCTGTGTTCTCTGTCAGTGTGTTAATATTACTGAGGACAGTGGGGGTGTTTTACACTTCACAGGGTGTATCTGACTGTGGGTCATGATGTACACATTGTGTCAGTGAGTGTGTTAATATTAATCTGTGTTCTCTGTCAGTGTGTTAATATTCCTGAGGACAGTGGGGATGTTTTACACTTCACAGGGTGTATCTGACTGTGGGTCATGATATCCACAGTGTGTCAGTGAGTGTGTTAATATTAATCTGTGTTCTCTGTCAGTGTGTTAATATTCCTGAGGACAGTGGGGGTGTTTTACACTTCACAGGGTGTATCTGACTGTGGGTCATGATATACACAGTGTGTCAGTGAGTGTGTTAATATTAATCTGTGTTCTCTGTCAGTGTGTTAATATTACTGAGGACAGTGGGGTGTTTCACACTTCACAGGGAGTATCTGACTGTGGGTCATGATATACACAGTGTGTCAGTGAGTGTGTTAATATTAATCTGTGTTCTCTGTCAGTGTGTTACTATTCCTGAGGACAGTGG